>NW_026889796.1:16835000-17017500 GCF_033153115.1 Saccostrea echinata | reverse complement strand
TCTTAAGAGCCACCGGGCAAGAAAAGCTGAAACTTATATGGAAGCATCCTGGGATAGTGTAGATTCTAAATTATTCAAATCATGACCCCCGGGGTAGGGCGGGGCCACAATAGAGAATTCAAGATTTACATTGAAATATGTAGTAAAAATCTTTAAAAATCTTCTCCTCAAGAACCAGTGGGCCAGAAAAAGTGAAACTTCTGTTGAAGCATTCTGGGGTAGTGTAGATTCTAAATTGATCAAATCGTGACCCCCGGGGGTAGGGCGGGACCACAATAGGGAATCCAAGTTTTACATTGAAATATATAGGAAAAGCTTCTTCTCAAGAACCACTGGGCCAGAATAGCTGAAACTTATGTTGAAGCATTCTGGGGTAGTGTAGATTCTAAATTAATCAAATCGTGACCCCCGGGGGTAGGGCGGGGCCACAATAGGGAATCAAGTTTTACATTGAAATATAAAGGAAAAATCTTCTTCTCATGAACCACTGGGCAGAAAAGCTAAACTTATGTGGAAGCATCCTGGGGTAGTGTAGATTCTAAATTGTTCAAATCTTGACCGCCAGGGGTGGGGGGGGGGGGGGGGTGTGAGGGGGCACAATATGGAATCCAAGTTTTACCTTGAAATATATAGGAAAAATCTTCTTCTCAAGAACCACTGGGCCAGAAAAGCTGAAACTTATGTGAAAGATCTTGGGGTAGTGTAGATTCTAAATTGATCATATCATGACCCCGGGGGGTAGGGTGGGGCCACAATAGGTTAACAAAGTAGGAAATTAGGTGAAGAACAGCCTCTTGACTTCAATTAGGCAATTCAATTACTTGACGGAATGGAACTTCCATCAGCCATACCATGATTGCAAGAAATTCATATTGACTGTAAATATGGAAAAATGATGTGTATACCTCTAGTGCATCAAGTGGTACAACAAAATGTATTAACAAACTTGCCATCATGAATATATGCACATATTTTTGGTTTTTTACCACTTTCCCTATCTGACATCATTCGTTACACAGTTGAGTAATTTTGAACACAGATTTTAGTGCACAGTAATGTGACCACTGCTCAGGGAGGGTAGGGGTCCACCCGGAATAAGTAGTGCACCCTACAACACTTGGTCATGCAGTAACCATAAGACTTGGTTACTGTCCTTGACATAAAACCTTCAAGGATTAATTTAAGACATAAGAATGTCTTTTCCAGTCTTTATTACAGGACTATGTACATTATATATATACATCTAAGACTGGGTCTGCTAGCTGCATGCCCCAACTCATGCTAATTAACTCTCATCTCTGACTCTCTCCTCTAAACTACTATAGATTCTTTATTCAAATATATATTTTGTTTAAGAGTAAATCTAGTAATTATTTGATTTACTCAGATTGGCTTGTCAATGATTAAGTAGGTGACATGACCAGGTAGAGTGATAATTGTTGTTACACCTGTCATGCCTCAAGAAAAGATAATAAGGCAACTTGATTGACTAAAGAGATTAACTAATTATCGTAAGTTTTTGGGTATATGTCGATGGGGTGTATAGGTCGAAAGGCTGTAATTTTTAAAAAATCCTTAGATAGGACAAACTCAGAAGATAGGACGAGGCTTTGTTTATCGATTTCTAGAGATTCCTACATAGATACTACGTATCAGAACATGTAAACCTCTTTAACTTAACCCGTGATATTAACGTATTGAGAAAATAAACTAGTATTTGTATTAGTACAGTATTTTAATAGTGTTTTATACAAACGTACCGTAAAGTCGCAAGTATTGGCCACAATGGTGTAAAAGACGCACCCCCAAAGTTGGGGTGAAAATCCTGAAAAAAACGCAGTTCCTATGTAAAATGTGCACCTAAAAAACGTATAAATTGGATGTGTCTTGAATTTTCTAGTACAGTAACTTAAAATAAAATTATGAAAAATTTACGAATCTAAAACGAAAGTAGCACGTCACCTTTTTTACGTATTTTAAGTGTGCATGTGTGAACATTTCAAATTAATCTTTTTAATAATTATCTAACCAAAGATAATAAAAGAGATACCTGAATATTTTCTTTTCAAATTAATTCCAAGCTTGGTATGAAGTTATGCCTACTGGTATAATGCATACCAAGCTCGTGTCCGTATTTACGTAAACAAAACTCATCCCCAAGCGATATTAGTGTCAAAGATTTGGCTTTGGGTAATTAAACAGTTCTTGGTAGCCATCGATAATTATTTTTTAATTAATGAAGTGTTTGATAATTATATTTCCTACAATTTGAGAAGGGGCAGAGCTTGAAAAATTAGCATTGTTTTTCTTGCTCTAAATTTTACTTAAAAAGGGACGATTTTACAATGCAGTTATCAATCGTCATACAGACTTACAGACTACAAGATGGGTAAAGAGAGACAAAGCTACACTGCATCAGAAAAACTAAAAGTCATCAAATATGCAGAGAAACACGGTAACCGTGCCGCTGGAAGAGAGTTCAACGTGAACGAATCCAGTGTCAGAGCATGGAGACTGAAAAAAGAAAGACTTCAGACACTTCCCAAGAAGAAAATGGCAGAGCGAGGAAAAGAAAGACAGCATCCAGAACTGGAAGAGGAACTACTCACCTGGGTCAACGACATACAGCAGCAAGGAGTCGGCGTGTCCATGACAGAGTTAAAGTTAAAGGCAAAGATTATAGCTAAAAACAGGAAGATCCAAGGATTCGGCGCATCCCAGGTGAGGATCTACAGATTCTTTAGAAGACACAACTTATCCATAAGGCGGCGGACCCACATAGCACAGAGGTTGCCAGAGGACTACAAAGACAAGGTCACAGACTTCCAGAGATTCATCATAACGCAGCGGAAGAGACGCGACTTCACCCTAGACCAGATAGGAAATGCTGACCAAACGCCGCTGACATTCGACATACCTTACACTACGACGATCAACACCAAAGGATCAAAGACTGTGAACATCAAAACAACAGGAAATGAAAAGAACCGCTTCACAGTGATGCTAGCGTGTACTGCAGATGGGGGGAAAACTACCGCCTTTCATTATCTTCAAGAGGAAGACTATGCCTAAAGAAAACTTCCGACGAGGAATAATCGTTAAGAATCACGAGAAAGGATGGATGGATGAAGATCTGACGCTAGATTGGATGAAGAGCATGTGGGGGAAACAGCCAGGCTCCAGTAACCACAGTCTTCTAGTGTTGGACGCCTTTCGGTGCCATAAAACAGAAAAGACCAAGAGGACACTTAAAGAAAAGAAAACGACATTAGCGATCATCCCCGATGGCATGACAAGCATCCCTCAACCATTGGACGTCAGCATTAATAAATCGATGAAGGCCAGTCTGAGAAGAAAATGAAACGAGTGGATGGTCAGTGGAGAACACACCTATACCAAGAGTGGTCTTAGAAGAAAACCCGAATTGTGTACCATTTGCCAATGGATTCTGGATGCGTGGACCGAACTACCTCGAGGGATTATTGTGAAAGCCTTCAAGAAATGTGGCATTTCAAATGCGATGGACGGTACAGAAGATGACCTTCTAGGAAGATAGAGAGAGTGAAGAAGAAAAAGAACAGGATGAGGATGAGCCCTACTATGCTGACACTGACTTCCCGTGGACAGAGGAAGAGTACGCTAATCTGTTTGATAGTGACAGTGAGGAGGAAGAACTCTATGGTTTTGAGGAAGAAAATGTTAATTTAAGGAGGTTGGATCCTGCCATCAAAAGTAATGAGAATTTTTGATCAAGTATATTTTTAGTATTTATACACATAGCTTAATTAAAAATCAAAACAAAAAATGGGGGTCAATGCGCTTCTTTTGGCGCTACAGAGCATTTAGTTTGACCTTTTTGCACTGTAAACACGTCTTACACATAAATCAATTTTTAAAGTTTTTCCTCCAATATTTTTTATTCAAATAAATTATGGGAACAAACACAGTCTTATTTCATCGTGAATAGACACATTAAAATTTGTGACAATGAAAAAATTTCGAATTACTCCGCATGTATAATTATTTGACCTTTTTGCACTCAAAAAATTTCATTTTGCTGGAATTAAAAATTTAACAAGCAAAAAATCATTTGAAAGTAATGACATTTTACTGAATTTAAGAAGAATGGTTAAAAGTATGTTATATATTCAGAAAATAAAATTAAAAGTGGGGGTCTGTGATGTTAATTTTTAGATATTACTAAAATAGTGCTAATTTTAAGCTTAAATTAGGGCTATTTTTTTCTTGTTTTTTCACAATATATTTGCTATATTTATCAAATATGATGATAGAATTCATGACACTTGATTTAATATATAATTAAGGACGAGTATAAAACAGTTCACTGCACAAAATAACTCTGTGTGCAGAATGCTTCTAAAAATAGGAATCCAAACTTAACATACTTTAAATACTTCGAAAGAGAAAAAATGATCATATTCTTCTAAAAACCCTTCCGCCACAAAATGTACTTCCTCACTTAATTGCCTTTGGTATGGAATTTAATCATGGAGTTTTAACTTAATATAGTTTAATTGGCATTGTAGAATCCAAATTTATTGTAAGAATTAAAACATTAAGCATAATTTTTAAAATATAGGTTAAGATAAAAATCTGCTCAAAAGCTCAGGAGCGAACCTCATTAAACATTCATCGCGAGTGAATAAATGTAAAACAAGTGCAGTGAACAATCAGTGCTGAGCACGAAGATGTGCTAATGACCATTTTAATATATGTCTTATGAATATTTTCTTAAACGTGCTTGAATGTGCTTGTTTGTATTTTACAAATACGTTTTTATATGTGCTTGTGCTTGAAATATAATGTTGCTAATAAAGTTCTTTAAAAAAAAAACGCTGCTTTCATTAAAAGTGTTGAGGTGATAATTGTTAAATAAACAATGACCATATCCTACGTGACAAGATGATAGACTGAAGTAAAATATAGCAATGACGCAACAATACAATCCCTGACGATTTTACCTATAATATTGCATATCCGAGATTTTAAAAAAATAAAAATAAGATATAGAATTATGGATAATTCAAAATCTATCACAAAGATTATAGGTGTTGACTCATATATAGGTATTAATATTTCTATGTCTTAAGCGACATTCAGTTCGTGTTTTTATATAAGCGATGGTAGTTCAAAATGGCGGCATACGCAATGGAAATTTAAAACAAAAACAAAGATTGATTTTCATAATGATATTATTTATGAAACAATTATCTTTCTTTCAACAGGTAGGGCTGACGTTTATGACTCTCTGAAATTAGAGTAAAAATAATAAAATTTGACGTAACAAGGAGTAATGAATTCAAATGGATCAAGAAAATGGTCCTTGGCAAGGAAAAAGTGACCTGAAAAAAAGGGGGTTGTATTTTGTTCCATTGTATTGAGCGCACCCCTACTTTTGAACAATTCCAACGAAAAAAAGTGCGTAAATACACGTGACTTTATGGTAGTTAAATCTTCCTTGAATTGTGATATTACGTATTTTCTCCAACTTGCCTGTTCAATGCCGTCGTTGTTTGACTCTGTCGTTAAACACATAAATACGGTAGTATACAACAGCTATAATTAGGGAAATACCCGAAATCAAACAATAATCATTTCCATTTTAGAACATCGTGGACATATTCTTTTATTCCACATTATTTACCGGGGTAAAAAATTAACTTCGATGACGGCCATTTTTATATTTTCTTGTCCAGGGATTTGCTAAAACATGCAAATGACTATTACATGTAACAGTGCGCAAAATAAATCAATTATATTAACATGCTATAATTTTGCATGAGATATTATTGTAAAAAATAAATTTAATTGAGAGGACATTCACAATTTAACAGTCATCAAGAATTTCACAGTTTTGTTTGTTCAATGATGTATAGCACTAATACCCCTGTAACGGCACGTGGATCTGTTAATCATACCCCACAGGTGTTTCAACCAACACAGGTGTTAACACCTTTGTGTACACAGTGTATATCCCTTTATCTATCAGACAATTGAAATTCTATTAGAAGCCAATCTTGCACAATTTCAGCCTTGACAAACCAGCTGATGATCACTCTCTCTGGAACGGCTGCCCAAGCGTCCTTCACCCACTGACACACGGTTGTATACGATGCACGCCTCATTCTTCCAGTGTTGGTAAAGCTTTTCTCACCATTCGTCATCCAGTCCTCCCAGATTTTGTGGATCTCTGTCTTAAAACATTTGGTGACGGAAATGTCTAGGGGCTGTAATATTTTCGTCAGGCCACCAGGAATAACTGCGGGAATGGTCCCTGTTTACTTTATTCTGTCCTTGGTGACGTCGCTGATGTGAGCTCTCATCGAATCGAGGACAAGCAGGCTCTTGGTTTGTTGGAAAAAAAAACCTGGTTGTTTAACGTAGCAGGAAGTCAGCCACAGGTCCATAACATTGTTGTCCATCCACCCCTTCTCGTTCTGGTGATCCACAATACCAGAAGGCATCTTTTCTTTAATAGTGGTTTTCCGCTTAAAGACAACCATGGGTGGAAATTTTTTGCCGGTAGCAGTACAGCTGAGGACTACGGTGAAGGATGATTTCTTGTGGCCGGTGGTCCGGATGGTGATGGACTTTGCTTCCTGGTTGTCGATGGTCTGTTTCATCAGGATGTCAAATGTCAGGGGAACTTCATCCATGTTGATGATGTTGTTGCTGCTTAAGTTGTGTCACTGGATCTGCTCCATTACAAACTGCCGGAATGATGCGATTTTCTGGACGTGGTCATCTGGAAGCTGCTGGGCTAGGGTGGTGCCCTGACGTATACATAAAGACTTTTGTTTCATGAAACGGTAGCATCAGGATGCTGTGCCCTTGAAGTGGTTGATCTTCATGGTCTGTGCCAAGTCTATGGCCTTTAGTCTTAACTGGACGGTGCTGACTCCTCTACAGGCGGCTCTCTGCTCCATGACGAATTCCTCGAGATGGTTCTCGAGTTCAGGCCAGTATGCAGTGTGGCCGCGGAAGGCTTTCCTGGTCTTCTTCGTCTGCTGGAGGACATCTTTCTGCTTTTGCCAGGTTCTGATGACCTTCTCGCTGACTCCATAATGTCGTTGTGCTGCCATGTTTCCACCATTTTCCTCAGCATACTGGACTACTTCAAGCTTGAACCCTGCAGTGTAGGACCGGCGCGACTGTACTGGAGGCATTGTGACTTTGATACCCAGTGAACTCATAGCCCCCCTTTTAAACGCTTCGGCGGATCGAAATGTTCTGCTATCAAAACATACTCAATTGTAAAACGTTTTCTGATTGACTGTTTTGTTTTTTTAATCACATGTCTGATTTGTTTTCTAAAGACAATAGATTTGTTTTTACAAGTTTAGTATTCTGATTAAATTATTGGTTAAAAATCTGGGCAAATTATTGGATAAAAATTATTTATACAAAAAAAAATAAAATAATAATAACGTATCGTGAATAAATGAATTTATAACTTCCAAAAACATATAATATTACATGTATATTCAAGATAAGTTCGTTTTATTATAATTAATTAAGTTATAAAATAAAATAGTTAATACTAGCGGTATATTTGGTAAATAAAGATTCTTTAGGAATATACTGGCAACAATTTACTTCACGCATTTTACATTTAAATAAATATCACAAGACATTGAAAAAATATTTAAGCATACTATTTCAATTAATCATTACAAATAAATGGTAAAAAAAGATTACTATTGCGATTTTGAAAACTCTTCTGTATTTTAAATTTTGATATGGCTGTGGTTTTCTTTTTAGTAACCAATTGTGACTTCCAACTTCACAAGATGGACACAGCATGTTGTAAATATACTTCCAGACATTAATTACTAGATGATATACTGGTTATAAGTTTTTTTTTGTGTGCATTGACGGATATTTAATGAAACTTAATATATTGTAAGAAATCAATGGAATAAATATTTAATTCTTTATTGTGTATAATTTTTTTTCTCGGTAAAATAATTTTAAAAAATACGAAACTGGCACAGATTTGCTTTAAAATTGACGTAAATTTTACTGATTTGGGGGCTTGGGACTTGGGCCTTAGATAGGTCGATTCGTTAAATGGATGACCCCAGCGGTTCTGAGAAAAAAAGTATTGTCTTATCTTCCAAAACTTACGGTACACATCATAAGGTTTAATAATAATGTGATAGCCAAGCCATCTGGTAGACCTTAATACTGTATCAATTATTTAACTTTGACATCAAAAGATATTGGAAATTAAGGGAAATAAAGTAATATTCTAAATTTACATTTTGTATGACCCCTAACCCTTTAGTTAGTGGCTATAGTAACCAAGATATACCTCTGACCAGTTTTCATAAATTTTGGCCACACAGTCAAAAATATTTTGCATATGTTACCCATATCGAAAATGAATATGAAAATAATACAAGAAAAAAATACTAAAATAATACCAAAAAAGTATTTTTTTAATGACCAAATTTGGAACCCTCTAAATCTTGGTTCCAATTTAGGTAAAAAATAATAGACTTTTTAAAAGCCAAACACAGAAAAATATATTTTTAATATACTTTATTTTTTTGAAATAATACAGAAATGGTACACATGACCTGTAAAAACGTATTGTTTTTGTATTTTTGTATTATTTCTCTATTTTCCTCTCCAAAGTATAAAAATAATACGGTCCATAGAAAAGTATGGAAAAAATACAGAATGTATTAATTTTGTATTAGCATATTATTTTTATATTTTTTCACCTTTAAGAACTAAAATACAAAAAGAATAAAGAATATATTAATTTTGTATCACATATTATTTTTGTATTTTTTCATCTGGAACAATTAAAAGTACAAAAAAGATATAAAATATTAAAATAATACAGTACATAAAAAGTATGAAAAAAAAATATAGAATGTATTGTTTTTGTATTAATATGTATTGTTTTTGTATTTTTATCAGCATGAAGGATTGTATTTCAAAAATACGAAAAAAAGTACAAAAATGATAGACAAAAAATACATTGAAATGCATAAAATAATACAACAGAGTTTTAATACTACGAAAATGATCATGGGCAAAAATTGTCTTTGAAGAAAAGGGGTTGGAGATCGAGGTTCTAAAAAGCATCTATTGATTGTTATTCAAAAATCTTTTATTTATTTGAAATATTTGTTAAATAACACTTTTAGTAACTAGATTACCTTTAATGTACAAATAGCTAATTAAAAAGTAATTAATGTGGCCAGACTACTGATTCAGCTACCAATTGTGCAATAGTCTTGATCTTTCTTTTTACATATAATCTGCTCTTCAATAGTCTTGATCTTTTTCACAAGTTTAACTAATCCTATTCTCTTTGAACTTTTACCAAATGTTTTGATCTTCTCTCTGATTTGCTGTTTTTTTTTTGTATGGAAATTAGGTAGAGTAGTGTTTACTTTGTTGCAGAAGTACATCTTCAAATCACACAACCTGTCTTCTCATCTGACTTCATCACTGTGTAATATAGAACAGAATGATATAAAATTTAATGAGCCATTACCTTAACAAAATACACATTTTTACATCCAAAAAAATTTTCTATAGATTTTGGTTAGCTCACACACCTGCAATACTTTCTTGAGAGGGATCTTCTTCCTCCATGACTAATGAGCTTTTCTTCAACTGTTCTGCTGACTAAAATTAATAATAATTATAAATTGAAATTCCAAATAGATCCAGCTGAGTTCACCAAATTCCATACAATTGTACCATTGAAATTACTTTTCTTAAATTTGGGGTTTCTCAGGGGACAACCATTTGATTTGGCAATCTGGAGAAGAAAAAAAAAGGGGGGGGCTGATTTATAAAATATTTTTTAAAAAATATTAATAATAATAAACAATCTGTCCTTGAAAATGTTGAAAGAGTAAACAAAATGTGTCCCCGAATGTTGTTTAAATAAACCGACCCCCCCCCCCCTCCCCCCCCCCCCTTGAAAAATTTGAGTTTATACAAATTACAGAATTGTTTTTTAAAGGAAAATAAAGAAATCGTTTCTGGTAAACTTGAAAAGGAATAAATTAGATCTATGAAGTTGAAGGCTTGAAAATTACCCCCATCTTCCCCCACTTCCTCCCCCAATCGGAATTAATCACAAAAACCCTTGTTCCCCACATGGCCAATAACCGTACTATTTTATCTTTCTACAATACTACAAAATCTGTATAAAGGCATTCTTTGTTTCTCTATCTTTATACTAAGTTATTATTTAAAAAACTGAAACTTTAATGTGCTAAAATATGTATAATCTTACCGCAGTTGGCTGTTTACACTAGAAAAGCCTGGACATGATGCCTAAAAAATGTCAGTCTCCTTATGTATTCCCTTTTCTTGGTTCATAAATATGATCCTGGTTATCATGATTATGCTGAACTTCTGTTTTTCAATCTATTTTACTCGCAAGCAAATTAATGCTTAGATATAGTTTATTCAAAATCACCTCTAGCTTTCTCAACACGTCCCAGGAAGAATTTTCAAAATGGCGTGGGTGAAATATTGTTGACCAATCAGAGAACAGTACAGAAGAGTTTTAAAATCTGACCAATCATATTGTGTCATATATACGAAAATTACCGATGTTGAGATCGGAACAGTTAGAGAAAACATATTTACACATTTTTTTAAATATCTTGAATCAATTGAACAAACCTAAAATTATGCTAGAGAAATACCATGTTCAATTTAATCATCAGAATCATTCTTTTATTCCTTATGAAATTTACCGAGTACTAAACATCGTTATTTCCAGTCATCATTTCTGCTGAGAGCAGCCATTTTTATATTTAAGTTGACCTGTGAAGTAGACCATAAAGTTCAAATATTATAAATGATCAAAACGAGCAGAAATTAAGGTACATAAGATATAGCCTTTTTGACAGACAACTAAACTCATACGTACGGTACCAGAGAATGAAATAATGTTTAACAACTATCCTTTACACCAATTTCACAACATTTCATGAAATTCTTTTGTAATAATTTCTTAATTTTTTTTTAGTTCTATTCCATGAAATTATATAATTAACTGAATTAAAAATAATGTATACTAATTAAGTTGTATAGTCAAGAAAACATCGTAGGTAGAGTAATTAGTGGAACTCTCCATGGTTTTTTTCCCCCAATGTGTTTACACGTGTAAATCATGTCATTTCTATGAGTAGTATAATATGTAATTGTCTATAATGTTAACCTGCAGGTGGCCACCTGTGCTGCAGGCGATAGTTGTAAACACTCGGTTGTAAACACGCTGTAAAATTTTCAACACTAGAAAGTCTGAAACTTTAAAATTTACGGCGTGTTTACAAACTTGTATCATGTACAGCACATGTGCCCTCTTTGACGTTTTTATCCCTTTCCAAATGACAATGTCACACCTAGTTAAGACATGTTAAAAAATGAAGAAATATGAAATTGTTTAGAAAACAAATTTAAACTACAAAAGTTTTCTGTTCTAAATAGCAATTAAATGTAAATAGTATAAAAGCAACCTTTTATAGCCAAGTAGTGGTCTTTATTAATAAAATTTGAGAAAAAATATTTATTCCAATAGAAATATTGCAAGGAAATTCTGCAAATTTTCCTTAAAGTTCAAAGAAATACAAATTTCAGTAGAAGAAAATATGGAGTCCAAATTAAATACAAAAAAAAAAATACATACTACAGTCAAACTTGTCATAGCGGTCACCTTTATCCAGCAGTCACCTGTCCTATGCGGTCATTTTATTTCCTCCCAACGAATTTTCCTATATAATGTAACTCTATTAAGCGGTCACCTGCGTAACGCGGTCAGCAGTCATCAAATTTCATGTAAAATCGCTGTTTTACCTCGTATGTAGCGGCCATTTTGTCCAAGCACGTGTAAGATCTAAAATCAGGTGACTCCCAATTTTTGTCACTAATGTAAATAATTGGTCTTGATAGCGAGATCATGGAAAAAAAAATTGGCCTTATTAAAATCATTTAATGTATTGGATAATTTTTTTTTATTTTTTGACAAAACTAAACAAGGGAGCTAGTGACCGAAAAGGTTATCAGGAAAACGGACTTACGAGAATCTTATTGAATATTGGAATCTGGTTTAAAAAATTCCGAGTGATACACAACGCATCCTCAGTATTAATGAATACAATAATTAGGAAACTACAATAATTAGGTGTTTCCTAATTATTAGTTCACATTTGGCATGCCCAACTCCGATAGGTGTAATTGTGTAAATGCATGACAGGCCATTTTTAACACATAGGAAACATATTATTTGTAGAAACCCTAATTAAATGTTTTGTATAGTCAATGTGTCCTGATTATCTCGTGATTTTCAACTAGGTAAGACAACGGTAAGGATTAGTCACGCTTTGCTCACAACACCTGTGAATTTGATATCAATTTGTATAATGCACTGCTTTGATAAACTGAGAATATTATGATTGTATGTATATTACGCTACCTATTTATGTGTGATTAGACATACAAGTATCAGGACTAACTAAACTTTTTTTTTAGAGGCAGTTTAGATTAAAATAAAAACATTATATTTATTCCTGGCACAACATGATAATGTAATCTTATAATAAAAGAAAGTTTTGTTGTTGTTTGGAGGGAGGATAATGCAATGCCCTATTAGACTCGATATATTTTTTGTTGGAGTCATCAAATTTATCTTGAACTTTATCTTGAGACTATTTAGATTTAAAAAAAAACTGAGACCATTGATGTCCAAAACACATCTTTCTTTAATAATATTCTATGATGTAGTATTTTAAAACACAGAACTTGCATAAATTGGAAAAGAATTTTTCTTGAAAAAAGATGAACCTCTTTACAAAGGTCACCTCTCTATAAAGGTCACTTTTAATGGTTCCCATAGGTGACTTCTTAATACAGGTTTGACTATAACTGTATAGTATTTTTTGAAAAATTATTAAGTCCAAATTTAATACAAAAATAATACAGACTAACTGGATGTAATTTTCTGAAAAAAAACTAAGTTCACAACAATGTACTGAAAATAATCTAAGTCCCAAAAAATACAAAAATAATACCCTGTAAAAAATCAAAGTCAGATTTTAATACAAAAATAAGCTACCTATTTTTTTGTGATACAAAATATTAAAAGTATACTTTTATGTATTAATTTTTGATATGGGTTACCCTGCATTTCTTTTTCTTTTTAGTATATAAGCCCGTAACATTGACCAAACTTGCATGGATGATACATCTAAGGATGCACACTACAAGGTTTGCTTCATATGCTGAATTTTACCTACATTTCCAGAAGAGTGAGCAGGTTAAAGTTTTTGGAGCAGTTACTTTTTAAAGTGTTTTTAAAGTGGCTATAATCCCTATGCTAACCAACTTTGCACTGAAGATACATTTATTGATATACACTACCAGGGTTGCTTTGAGATTTGACCTACATTTTCCAGATGAGTTGACAGGTTAATGTTCTTGGAGCAGGTCTATGACCAAAGAACTATAAGGCCTACCTGAACCAAACTTGCATGGATGTTGCATCAAAAAATGCACACTACCAGAGTTGCTTCAGATGCTGGATTTGATCTAGATTTTCCTGATGGGTGACCAGGTTAAAGTTTTCGGAGCAGGTCCAAGACAAACAAATTATAAGGCCTATCTGAACCAAACTTGCATGGACAATGCATCAATGGATGAACACTCTCAAACTTGCTTCAGATGCTTGATTTGACTTACATTTTCTGAATGAGAAGGGATGCACACTTCTAAATTATTAGTTTAGTTTGGGACTTTGCCATACTTAAATACAACATTCATTGAAGTGAGCTCTGTAATCTCTGATTATGTTTTTCTCTCAAAATCATAGAAATGTAGAATTTTCATCATCTTCGTGATGTCATCTCTAACATATGACATCACAGAGAATGAAAATAGGTAATGCTTTGAAGTCTGCGGACATTCTGCATGTTTAGAAGATGCAATGACCTCCGGGTATATGCGAGATCTGATACAGCGAGGTACTGCTTACAATGAGATAAATTTTGAGTCCCAAATTAATTCTTGTATATTTCTTTTATGAAAATGCCATAATAACGAGATCGCTTACAAGATTCTGTTTATAACAAGGTCAAAATCTGTCCTGGTTAGTAGAAAGAGCTATCAGATATAGCAAGGTACTCATGTTGCACATAATTGCACCTGCTAGCCCCAGGTAAATAACGGTAATTATCACAAGTATCTGTACACAACTCTACACCGTGACAATTAAATAAAGGTGTTTAGAAGTAATAGCAAGTTGTTTTTCTGGCTATGTTAACTTCAGTATGGCT
This sequence comes from Saccostrea echinata, assembly GCF_033153115.1. Classification (NCBI taxonomy): domain Eukaryota; kingdom Metazoa; phylum Mollusca; class Bivalvia; order Ostreida; family Ostreidae; genus Saccostrea; species Saccostrea echinata. The sequence continues at coordinate 17,003,167 of NW_026889796.1, read as the reverse complement.
TCCAAGAAGGGAAAGGTAATTTCATACGAAACAAAAGAAGTAATAAGTGAAGTTTGAAAACATTCAAGTAAAATTACTAAGGACTGTGGATAAGAATTGAACACGTTTAGGAAATTTTTAGAAACCAATTAAAACTTTACATTGCCTCGGAGATTCGGCCTGGTAATTTCAATGTAGAAAATGGGTGCATTCACAATTCTTCCATTGATTGATATTGGTGGTGCAATTTACCACTGGCAAAACATTAGTACCAATGCATGTTTACCATTGGTAACTTTTATTGGTTACCAATTCTGCAGGCCCACCACATTCGTGGCAGAATTACCAATGCAGATTTTTCGTTTATTGGAGTCACTGACAAGATGGCTACCAGGACTGTTCCTCAAATGATACCACTGCATATGAATTTAAAAACTATTTAAGGGAGAATATAGTGTAATATCTATATATTATTGCACATTTGATACAAATGAACACTTTTTTGGTAAAAGAATATCACCTGAAGACAAGTGTTCATACAGAGTTATGTCCATAAGAATAATTTCATTTTTTTTAGCAGTGCAACAAACAGACTTTTTATAATTTGTTATTTCTGAAAAATGGTGAAAAACTAAACATTTGCAGTTGGTAACCATTGATTAGCACTGGTGACCATTAGTAAACAAGTGGTACCATTAGTCACCTTTGGCAACCGTTGGTAAAACCTTTGGCCGTTTTTTCATTGGTTTACCAATATGCCGTTCACAGCTTTAAGGCAACCAATTGTACCATTGCTTAACATTGGTGCCAAAGACACCCAATGGCAGAATCGATATTTGTACCAATGGAAAAATTGTGAACGCACCCAATGTGTTGTGTTCAAATATACTTGACTTGGCAGAGTTAGTGAACTTGCTTGGTCAGCATGTGGAGCTAAAATTAGCAATACTGATTGATAATTGTTCAGTATTGATTCTTAAGTGATTTCAACAGAAACAAAATGAAATAAAATTTTAAAAGAAAAGTGTGAGTAAAAAAATGGAACAAGTTGGTGAAATTGAAACAAGATTGTGATGATGTCAAAGCATTGAGAAATTCCTGCAAAATATTTTTTCACAAGATGAGGAAGCGGTACGAAAAAAAAAAACTTTTTTCAAAATGTATATTAAAATGGACAATGCTGATTCTACTTTACAAAATTCAGGACTGCAGTGTATTTGAGCTTGATCATAATTGCTCAGTGTGATGATTTTCTTAGTTACAAGGACTTGTAGCGAACCTGCAATGTCTTTCATTTTTTGTCATCCTTAAATATGTTTACGTGCACTAGTTCAATTGTGCATAATTTTTTAAAGAAATTAATTTATTCTGTTCTCAAACAGTGTCTTTAAATACACCTCTTTATTTCCATGTTATATGAACATTATTTCAAAATCATGGGAACTTGCTCAATGATACATGTACTGGTAAGTCTTAAATAACTGATCAACTCTCAGCTTGTAAAATGCAGACATCGGATATTACAAATATCAGTTATAACCAGATCTAAACCAATGTCCCCAGCATCTTGTTATACCTGGAGTCCACTGTAATTATTAAAGACATCATCAAAATTTGATTTTCGGGGTAGATATTGGTCATTATAGAATATCATCTTTTACATGTTAGAAGAGCATTGAAGGTTTTGTTGTTAGCTCCTCTGAGCCAAAGGCTCAAAGAGCTAATGCTATGGCCATTTATGTTGTGTGTGTCAACTTTTTGGAATAAGTGCCATATCTCAAGAACCCCTTGATCACTTTTTGTCAGATTTGTCACAGAGTATTCTTTGCCCAAGGACTCTCTTTTGTACTAAAAATAGGGATGTGACTCTAAAACAAGGGGAGATAATTAGGGAAATAAAAACAAAAGTACTGGTAGTAGTTTCTAAAAAATCTTCTCAAGAACCACCATGCAGATTATCACCAATCTTACACAAGAATGAGGAAATGTTTTAGATTTAATTTGTTTAAGACATCACCCTGGAGCAATTGATGTGGTCTCAAGGTAAGTTCAAAGTTGACCAAAAATAATATTTTGTTAAAACTTCGATATTTTGCCCACTATAAGGTCTAAGATCATCAATTCTTGTCAGTTGATGCATCTTAGAACCTCATATCATGTTGACTCAAAATTGGGTCACAGCAACCTAAACAAGTGAGTTAAGGCTAGGTATAGACATTTCTATGCAAATGAACTAATTAAAATGCCTAAGGACAATATCCATTGTACAGAAAATGTTAAAAACTTATTGTCTAGTACATACTTGGTACCCACAACACAATATAGCCAGTACACATTATGACGTCATATTATGACATCATTGTTCTTTACTGCACAGGATTATAGACGATATCAACAAAAATGCTTCGGCGCAAGGGCATGCTCTATTTTTTTTAACAGAAACAGGGTATATTTAGAAGCAAAATCTTCCAAAGAGTGTTGGTATTGCTGCACAAATTTCAACAGCTCAGTTGTTTAATTACTATTTATAAAGTTTTAAGTTGAATCAGGGTAAAAATGTACAGTCCGTTATAAGTTTCCTCAAATTCTGATCAAATGACAAAATGGCTAGGATTTGTGCAGCAGTTTTATTAATCTATAGAATATTCTTTTTAGCATTATACAATTTTTATGTAAAATTAAATAGGATAATCCCATGCGCCGAAGCTATTTTGTTGATGTGTTTTATTACTTCCATTAGGTAAGAACAATGATGTCATAGTATGACGTCATAATGTGCACTGGCTATAACATATCGCAGGTACTAAGTATGTAAGAAAATAAATCAAAACTTCTCTGAATAATAAATATACATCTTTTGCATTTCTATTAGCTCATTTGCATAGAAATGACTATACCTAGCCTTAACCCACATGCGTACTTTTTGAATTTTGAAGGTATTTACTTTCAATTTGATTTTGACACTTTGAAGGACATGATGATCAAAACTTGTCAGTTTTATGCATCATGGGGCCTTAAAATGTGTCAATCAAAAAGTTGGTCACCATGACCTACTTTCTTAATTTTATGGCTAATCATTTTCAAAACATTTAAGGTCAATATTTCAGATACTGAGAGGTTTAGAGTCATCAAACCTTGTAAGTTGATGCCTTTGGGCCTTAAAACTTATTATACCCCACACAACAAGTTGCGGGGGGTATAATGTTTTTGACCCGTCCATTAGTCAGTCAATCCGTCAGTCCTGTTTTTTTGTCAGCGCAACCCTTACAGAAATTTCTGATAAGTGACTTATAAGTGATTTATTCTTTAACTTATAAGTTGTTTATACTGGACTTATACTTCACTGATACATTTAACTTATAAGTGACTGATTAGTGACTCATTAGGATTTTATATGCAAATGAGGTGCTTGACTTATAAGTGACTTATAAGCCAAGTATTAGCCACTTTTGCTCTATGCAAGTATAGTCACTTATAAGTCAAGTATTAGCCCTTTATACTTTATCAAGTATGAGTCACTTATAAGTGAAGTACAGCACTGCCTCTAAGATCTTAATTTAGAACAGAGCTTCAAATCATGCAGGGGTTGCATGATGTTCAAAGTTTTTTTTTTTGTTTTTTGTTTTTTTTTTACATATATACATATGCATCTTCACCTAAGATGAAATAATTAAGTTAACATTTTATGAAAAAAAATTCCCTCTCATATGACATTCTTTGATGATGCAAATTAGTTCACAAACAAAAATGTTGGACAAAAAGAAATCAATTAAGATTTAATGACCTTGAGGTTTCTTCAAATTTATGAAATCTGAAAGCAATTGAGTCAATTGGTTCAAAATTTCAGGCAAAGGAAGTTAAAATAAAAAGATGATGTGAATAGAACCTACTTGTTGAACCTGATGTGAAGGCATACTCAAAATAAATTTGAAATCTCCAACAACATCCTTTCATAGAGACTAACTTAGTTTCAAATTCTTGTTGTTTCTCTCTTCAGAGACAAAGTTTCTGATTGGTTAGCTTGAATACCCACAATGCTACTCAAGAGAGGTCTAGTACAGTGTAAAAATTCTAAGTCCACACTTATTCTGGCTAATGCCACACTGATCTTCACTTATCAGTGAAGTATATGTGAAATATTCACTAATATATGTGGCTAATCTTCCCTTATAAGTGAAGTATTAGCAAAATCTGTTCCTCTCTTATACTTACTTTGACTTATAGTACACTTATAAGTAAATTTCAAAACTTATAGGTGACTTATAAGTGGCTTATAAGTGAAGTATAAAACACTTATAAGTTTCTATTGGTTTTTTCTGTAAGGGAACTCCTCTTAAACTGCCGCACAGAATTTGGTCAAACTTTGCAAATATTTAGTACACAGTGTGTAGATGTGCATATTACCAGTAAATTCCAATTCCGTTATTTTTCTGGGAATTTTGGCACTTTTCAACTTAGATTTTTGGCCATATCTTGAATATAGAGATGAACAGTTTGTCAGCGCAACTCCTCTTAAACCGCTGCACAGAATTTGGTCAAACTTTGCAGATATTTAGTGCACATTGTGTAGATGTGCTTATTACAGTCCCTGAAACGTTCTACTTTCCCATTTTTCCGTTCGCTCACTGTTCGTTCACCGTTCGTTCAGCGTGCGTTCACCGTTCGTTCACCGTGCGTTCACCGTTCGCTCTCCGTTCACAGTTTTGCGTTCACCGTTCACCATGCGCTCGCGTTCACCGTTCACAAAGCGTTCAGCGTTCGCTCTTCGTTCCGTTCACTTTGCGTTCACCTTGCGTTCAGCGTTCACCTATCGTTCAGTTTTCATTGTCATTCGGAACTCCGAAATGAAAGGACTTATGTTTTTGTAGGTTAGGAGTTACAGGTTTTTTAATTTAATAACTTACATATCGTGTTTGAAGAATAATTATTTCATGGGGGGAAATATCTACGATATATATTTTTATTATTCTAACTTAGCTGTTAGGTTATTTATTAAATTACTCTGGAAAATAAATGTTGTTATAAGCACATTCTGTACCTATGTAGAACGATGCTGAAATATTAAATTTAACTAAGGGCAATGTGCAAATACTTCAAGCACTGCAGCATTTTGTTGTTTTGTTAAAGATGACAAACCGATAATGGAGATATAATTATCCAAGTCAAATAATTACGCAGCAAAATTACGAAAATATTTATTTATAACACGTTTTTTTTTTCAATTACTACAGAAAATATGATAGAACTAGTTCTGAGAGTTATACATAGTACTGCGGATATCGTATTAATTTATTATCTTTGGAGCGAATTAAATTGATGGTGTGGTTAACGGAAATACAGAATTTTCTCTATTATAATATGTAAAGTCTATAGTTATATAGAAAAAAAATCTTTCTTCACCGTAACTTTATATGTTTGCCATTCGATATGATTAATACCCCCCCCCTTTTCCCCCTAAATCGGTTACTTAGTCAGTATTGTATTTCCAGAATATTTTAATTAACATTTAAAAAAAAAGTTAGGGTCTTTTTTAGAACAAAAATTTCAGTCTCAAAACAAACAGGCATCTACAAAAAGTCACAAAACAATAGTAGTTCAAAATGTACACGTGTTGGCGGTGGTATTTGGAATAGGCAGAGAGTACGTTTCAAATTCAAGTGTTAATGCCCTATGTATTTTATTCAATTATTATTCAAATGTTGGAATCAAACCTAGAAATGATAAAAATAAATGTAAGAGTTATAACTTGTTGGAAATACTCGCACTTCGTCTTCGATGTGACGAAACTTTCACACCTGCACAGTGTCGAATGATTCTGATTGACAGGGCAAGCACGTGGACTTCGTGTGAACTTGAAGCAGGAAAATAAAAAACGAGTATGACTGTCAAACAAATGGATTTGATTTGTCGATTAAAAAAAAAGTTACTTTCACTGTCTGATATACTTAGAACAAAATTTCAGAGTTTTTGTTTGATATAGGTACAAACATGTAGTGAAGCCTGAAATGGGAAGGGGGGGGGGGCTAAAACGGAATCTCTCTCTCTCATTTGTCTGTTTAATAAAAACTAAAACAGCATATTACTTGAATATCAAGTTCTGAAAATTGAATTTATAACAAATAATATGAATATGTATCTTTATATTATCTTGTCCGAGTATAATCACGGCCATCTACAGATAAATGTAGAAGTCTGCTCAGTAAACATGGCCGTAGGAACCGGGGGGGGGGGGGGCGTGCCCCCTCCCTCCCCAATAATTTTGCCGATATATAGATTACTATAGTAAACAAAGATACTATATGCTTGTGCCCCCGCAATAAAAAGTCTGATGACCTTTTTTTTTTTTTTTTTTTTTTTTTTGCTTGTCATCAGGAAATTTTTGGTACACTTGTAATGCCCCCTCAACTATCAACTGAAAATGTATGGCTGTGCCCCCCCCCCCCCCAACCGAATTTGCTTCCTACGGGCCTGATAAATCATCATGTAAAATAGAAATGACACATATTATTGTATTAAAAATTTAAAATACAAGCGTATAAATGCAAAACGTCCACTGACCTTTGTAATTATTTTTTTTTCATTACTTTACACGAAATCGCCTTAACACGGAGATATATGAATGGATGTTACAACCACTTAAATTCATTCTATAAGTCAGAAGTTTCCTCTGATTTGTTATCAAATAAGAATAAACATTTTTATTTTCCAACTAAAAAAAACATCTCTTATACTCCAGCGTTCGGCAACAATTGCAATGTTTTAATGCGATAAAAATCGTGTGATTAAAAACTTAATGTGCATGCATCGTCTTTCTCAGGACAATTTTGGAGAATTTATTTTATTGACTTATTTATTCATTCATTTATTGGTTTACTTATTTATTATTGATTTATTTATTTATTTTGTTTGTTTGCACCTGACATTATAAAACAATAAAATAGTTTCAATGCAAGGAAAAGATCAGAGGCATTCCGAATATATCGTTCATCTTGCGTTCACCGTTCGTTCACCGTTCACTTTGCGTTCGCGTTTGCGCTCCGTTCGCGTTCTGCGTTCGCTCACCGTTCACCGTTCACACATCGTTCACCAAGTTGCGTTCAGCGTTCACACATCGTTCACTCACCGTTCGCTCTGCGTTCGTTCAGCGTTCGTTCACCGTTCGTTCACCGTTCGCTCACCGTTCAAGTGGGAAAGTAGAACGTTTCAGGGACTGTACCAGGAAATTCCGATTCCTTTATTTTTCTGGGATTTCGGCACTTTTCAACTTGGATTTTTGGCCATATCTTGAATATAGAGATGAACAGTTTGTCAGCGCAACTCCTCTAAAACCGCTGCACAGATTTTGGTCAAATTTTGCAGATATTTAGTGCACATTGTGTAGATGTGCTTATTACCAGGAAATTCCGATTCCTTTATTTTTCTGGGATTTCGGCACTTTTCAACTTGGATTTTTGGCCATATCTTGAATATAGAGATGAACAGTTTGTCAGCGCAACTCCTCTTAAACCGCTGCACAGAATTTGGTCAGACTTTGCAGGTATTTAGTACACAGTGTGTAGATGTGTATATTACCAGGAAATTCCGATTCCTTTATTTTTTTGGAATTTTGGCACTCTTCAACTTAGATTTTTGGCCATATCTTGAATACAGAGATGAACAGTTTGTCAGCGCAACTCCTCTTAAACTGCTGCACAGAATTTGGTCAAACTTTGCAGATTTTTAGTGCACAGTGTGTAGATGTGCATATTACCAGGAAATTCCATTTCCATTATTTTTGCCCTAAGAGTTTTGCCTATTATTGAAGAAACTTTCCAGCTAGGTAATTAGGAAATCCACTGGAATTAGCTTTTGTAATGAAATTTTATGTGAAATGTTTTATGACCTTAAAAGATCCCTATTGATTTTGAGATCAAAATATTAATGATTTAACACACACACACACACACACACACACAAAATCTTGGATAGTTCTCAACCCAATCCCCCCCCTCCCCTCAAATTGGTGCTTTGCCTTAAATAATTTCATAAGTACAGTATATAAACAAATTCATATGACTACATCATAATTTTGTTTCCATCAATTATTTAAATGTGTAAATTGTCATGTGTTGGACATGGACTTACACTCATTAACAAATCGAAATCACTGAGGAATTTAAATAACAGTTTGTCAGCATAACTCCTGCATTGAATTTCCTGAAACTTTGTAAGTATTTCAGACATGATGTATAGATTTGTATTTTACCAGGAAATTTTGATTCCATTATTTATCTAGAAACTTCAGCCCAGTTAAATTTGTAACATACAAAGATTTGAATGTCCTTATATGCAAGAAGTTTTGATGTGATGATTTTTTGCATTTAATGCCCCTTTTTGAATTATACTGTGTATTTAAAATGCACTGTGCCATTCTTTACATGTTGCATTGTTGAGTTTTGGGGGAGCGTGGGATATGTTACTTTCTTTCTTTCATTTATCAAGAAATAGGTCACAGTGACCTACTTTTTGAATTTTCAAGCATTCATTTTCAAATTGTTTTAGAGGCATATTTTGAACACTTTGAAGCCTCTGATTATCAAACCTTGTCAGCTGATGCCTCTTAAGGCCTCAAAGTATTTCAACCAAAAAGTAAGTCACAGTGACCTACTTTGGAATTTTAAGGCTATGTTTAAATATTTCAAGTACTATTTGGCATAGAACCATCAAATTTTGCCAGTTTATGCATTTTGAGTTCTTGAAATTTGTCAACTGAAAAGTAGGTCACCATGACCTACTTTCAGGATTTTATGGCTGTATTTTTTTTTCAGATAATTTGGCTCAGAATCATCAAACTTTGTCACTTGATATACATGTATCTTAGGTCCTCGGAGTATGTCAACTGACAAGTAGGTCACAATGACCTTCTTTCTGATTTCATGTCTATGATTTAATATTTCAGATACTAATTAGCTTAGAATCAACAAACTTTGTCAGATGATGCATTTTGGGTCCTCAGAATGTGTCAACTTAAAAATAGGTCATGTTTACCTACTTTAGGAATTTCAAGGCAATATTTAAATATTTCATACAATAAGTGCATAGAATGATCAAACTTTGTCAGTTGATGCATTTTGGGGTCTCCAAGTATGTTTCTAAAAAGTAGATCACTTCGAGCTACTTTTTTGAATTTCATGGCTATATCTGAATATTTAAGATATATTGGATAAGAGTCATCAAAATTTGTCGGTGCATTTTGGGTTCTCAGAGTGCTTTAACCAAAATGTAGGTCACTATGACCTATTTTTGGAATACTTTTGGAATTTTAATGCATTTATATAGAATACTAAAAGGCTTTAAATAGAAATGATAGGTTGTACAATTTATCAGAAGAGTGATTCAAGGCCCTTGGGCTTCTTGTTAATGGACACACTTTCATTTAAAAATCTATAAGCCTGCATATTTTGAGCACTACAGTATGTAGGGTACCACTTCTTGGGACCCAGTGGAGTATCAACCCAAAAATTAGGTCATTGTGACATACTTTTTGTCCCCCACCTTCACTGATAATTTGGGTCTGTCTTTCCATCCTTCTTTCAGTCAGTCTGTCCATCTGTCTGTCTGTCATTCTGTGTTACTTTTTTTTCGATATCTCAAAAAAGCCTTAAGATTGTAATGAAATTGATTCTGAGGTCGAAAGATAAAGGTGAAGGTCATAAATTCATACATTATTATGTCTGTATGTAATATTTTCATTTCCCAGATGATATCTCAAACAGCCTTTTGGCTTTTGCAATGCAATTTTGTATCTCAACTTCCTATTGCCTAAGGAAGACTTCTATTGATTTTTACTTCCAAAGGACAAGGTCAAAAATTCATGTACTCGGTGTGTAACACCTTTGTTTCTGGACAATATCTTAAAAATCCTTTGAGATTTTACATTGAAATATTTTGTCACAACTCCCTATTGCCTAAAGAAGACCCTTTCTGATTTTGAGGTCAAAAGGTCAAAGACCAAGGTCAGAAATTTATATATTGCATACATACATTTCAGGAGATAATTTTAATTCTCTGTAAACCTTTGCAATGAAACCTAAGATCATAAATTTTCCTTAACTTAAAAAGACCCTCATTGACTTTAAGACCAAAAGCTGAAAGGTCAAGGTTAATTCTTTTTCTTTCTCCATCTACAAAGTTTTTCACTTCTCTCACCCTCTTCTTCTTTCTTTTAGCAGGGGACACAAGTCTATGAATTAGTTTGTTTTAATTTTATCATTACTCATTCTTAAAACTTTTTGGCTGGAATACTTAAGATCATCAGATCAAACCAGTGATGCATCTAAGGCTCTATAAATGTTAACCTATGATTGGCTTTATCAAAATTAGCTTAACTCTGCCTCAAAAACCATACATCTTGAGAGTACAGTTTAAAAGATCTTAGTAAGACCACTAATGTCCAATGCACATTTTTCTTCAATATGGTATGATGTAGTATTGTAAAACAAACAAATGACATAAATTGGAATAGAATTTTTAGGAAGCTTATTCAGGTAGTGTAGGTTCAAGTTTGCTCATATCATGATCCCTGGGGTAGGATGGGGCCACAAAAAAGAGCAATCAAAGTTTTACATAGGAATATATAGGATAAATCTATAAAAATCTTCTCAAGAACAACAAAGCAATGATTTGTCTTTTTTTGGAGGCACCTTCAGATAGTGTAGATTCAAGTTTGTTCAAATAATGACCCCAGTGGTAGGGTGGGGCCACATTTTGTGTTATGATAAATGGAATATCTGCTGATGAAGAACAGCAGGGCCACAATGAGTCAGGTGAGCATTGGACTCTTGTTTCTTGCTTGCTGTGCAAATTATTAGAAGAGCTTTACTGTGTTCCTAGGCCTCTTGACCTCTTGGTTTTATTCTAACTTGGAATCTTTAAAAAAAATTGTATGTATTTGAGTATATTTAAAATGGATTTCTCGTTTACATTTTCAGAATATTTTTGCTCACATGACAACAGTGAACATGGATATGTATTTTCTTTGTGGTATGCAGAGCTTTAAGGAACTAGCATGCACAATTGACCATATTGAACTTCCTTTGCGAGTCCGGTATCAATTCTGCATGGCTCCAGTATCAGTAAATTCACCATTACTCAGCACAATGTTTGCCAAGGTAAGTACTGTAAATTGAAAATTGAAGGCGTCTGACTTGGATTTTCGTTGCACAATACTTAAGCAGCATAATAAAATTAAGCCTACTTACACTTTTAAAGCAACTATTTTCACATAATTTATCAAATGAAACAATTTTAAGAAATCACAGGTTAAATTATTGAATACTGATTTTTAGCTCACCTGAGCCAAAGGCTCAAGTAAGCTTTTCTGATCAAAGAGTGGCTGGCGGTGTCCATCTGTCATGTGTTTTCTGTAAACTTTCCACATTTTCGATTTCTTTTCAAGAACCACTGGGCCAATTTCAACCAAACTTGCCCCAAAGCATCCATGGGTGAAGGATTTATGCTTGTTCACAGAAAGTGCTATCTTTCAAGGGGAGATAATTAAGAATTCGTAAAATTTTGTGGCATCTTTTAAAAATCTTCTTCTCAAGAACCACTGTGCAAGAAAAGATCAAGTATTCGAGCTCAAATGTCTATTAAACATTACAAAATAGGAGCACAGCAAACACGGACCTCTAAGACATCGGAGGTGGGATCAGATGCCATGGAGGAGTGAGCATCCCCTGCCAACTGGTCACACCCGCCCTGTGCTCCTTGTCATGATCAGGAAATAACAAAAAAATCTGTCGACAATTCAGTGTGTAAATAATGGCCAAACAATTAGTATGATAAAAGTCAGTCAGCATTTGATTTAATGAAAGATTGTATTTGCTCACAAGGTCATAGAACTTACGAAATGATGACTTTAAATGAGACTGCTGATATTCTTGTTTCATCAACTTGTTTGTCAATAACTTACCTCATTTAAATTGTTCATATGTAGAGCATGCTCTGGCATATCGAATCAACTGAGAGATATAAACTCCATATGCAGGTGATAAGGGTATATTGCTGCATAAGTAAGGGAAGTTGATGATTGGAAAGTTAAAGTCATCACATTTATCATAAAGCTTTGTTGTTAGAATATGAAACAGATGTGTCAGACACTGTGGTATCTCAAGCTCACTGGGATATATTGTGTCGACATAAGAATGGAAATAACCATTGTTAATTGACAATATGTCGTCGATATATCTAAATGTCGAGTTGAAGGCTACAGCAAGTGTTTTCTTCTTTTCACGCAAAAAAGATTTTGAACAAATTCTTCTTCATGTGAATACAAAAATAGGTCTGCTAATAACGGGGTGCAATTGGCACCCATGGGAATTCCAATAAATTGTTGGAAGACCTGGTCTCGAAAAACCACATAGATATTGTCAATCAGAAACTCGAGCATCTTTTAATGTCAACTTCATAGTACTTGTGTGTACAATCAGATTGTTTTTTAACAAAGTAATTTTGCAAATGACCAATGACAAGGTAAGTAAATTAACGAGTTCCAATGTTCCAAAAGTTCCTTGGAATTTTTTAGTATCCACATCTGATTTACACCACTTCTCAAATATATTGTTGCACAGTACTCTTGAAGTTTCTCCTTCACTACTGTTAATATCTTAGTGAGGAGTAAAGAAAGAGGCTTGGTAGAACATTTACTGGAACCCGGTATGTATCTTTGAAAGGATTTTTATGAAGTTTCAGAATCCAATATAGATATGGTAATTCAAATTCGTTTTGGTTTCTGGGAATATTAAAAATGTTCAAAACTGACATATGATTTTGAAGAATTTCCTCCTTAAAAAGGGAGCTATGGGTGTAAGTTGGATTACCACTTGTAGAATTAAATCCTAGTTCCTCTAATATACAATTTATATAATGGACCTTACAAACAAAGACAATGTTGTTACCTGCTTTCAGCAGGGACCAGTACGTACTGATCGTGTAGTCTATCTAATTCTTTTTTCACTTCTGAATTATTGAATACAGAAGGACAGATGGTTTTCATACGGCCCCTCAATCGTTTGATGCGAGATTTTAACATATATCTGATACATTTAATCCATTCTGACAAAGTGTCAAGGTTTTTTTTTTTACATGTCTGACCCAATGCCTAGCGTAATCCTCTACAGAATCCATAATATGTATGAAATTACGACGGGTTCCCTATATTTAGGACCTTTTAAAGTTAGTGATCTAAGATCCTCATTATTAACTATATTTACGTCACCAGTAATAACGTGTCCAGAAGGACTATAGTTATAGGGTGAAGAAGAACATGAACACAAAGGAGGATTATGTTTCAGATATTAAATATCAGGGCCTGTAAAGTTTTCTTGTAATTAAAAAGTTTGGAAGCAACAGTCAATGTATATTTGTATGTAGTAACAAATCAAAAGAGACATTGTGTATTAAAGGTTTATTGTAAGATGCCCATGACTATGTTTACATCTCTGTGTATGGTTGAAAAGTCCCATCACATTGTTACACATTCCCAACACTATCGACATTGTCATTGCATCCATAGGGAAAGGTCGTCCCTATTTTCTTAATCCAAAATTCTTCTTGTTGTCTATGGAAAGGTGTACTCACTGATGGACTGTTTGTATGATCATGGTAAATCTTTTCTATAATTCTAACTTTCATTAACAAAATTGAATGATCAGGTAAATTAAAGTGCCTGTAGAGAAGCTGCTGGCCCCTGTTGTTAATTTGAAATCTGTGACCCCATATTCTTTTATGAAGTGAACCCTTGGTTTCACCAACATAAATAACTACACAAAGATTACATTCTGTTCCGTAGACAACATTAGAAGATTTGCAGTTCAGATTTTCCCAAGTTTTGGTTTAGAGGCTCTGTCCAGTAAGACTACTAGTGAAAAAAGTGTTAGTTATCAAAATGTCACAGGTTTTACAGTTTTTCACAGAACATTTTGAAATAGAAGACATGGGATCGGATAAGAAATCTTTAAATATGTATATAAAAACTTTACATTCTTTCAAATTTTTGTATGAACTATCAGTTTTACACCAAAACTGGAATCCGAAGACTGCACATATGACATATGTTTAATATCCCTGAGGATTATCGAGGGGCAGTGGATAAACTCTTTGAGTCTGTGTCCCTTATAGACTCAAAAGACTGACGCCTTTTTAAACTGTGTGCACGTCTGCCAGTATCATATCAAACTTATGTGAAAGCTTCATTACATACTCTAGATTCAAGTTTGTTCATGTAACCTTGGGGGTAGGGCAGGGCCACATGAGGGGGTCGAAGTTTTACACAGGAATATATAGGAAATGCCTTTCAAAATCTCCTCGAGAACAGCAAAGTCATGATTAGTCATGATTCATATGACACTATGAATAATAGTGTCATAGTGAGCACAATGGTAAATCCAAGTTTTCATAGTTATCACTATAGTAAATCAAAGTGTCAAAGTTATCACAATAGAACTAAAGTTTACTTTAATAGTAAAATAATAGTATTTTTTTTTGTAAGGGTCAACACCCGGTACTTATCTATCAATAGAAATCTAAAGGGAGAAACACTGTTCAAGTAGTACCTTACCTAGTCCCTGTCTCTAGATAAGAGAAAATTTAAGTATTGTGTGATTTACCCTCAGACAGAGCAGTCTTAATAATCATTCCAATCGTTAACTCGGGGGTCAATGTTTTACATAAGAATATATAGGAATCATCTTGAAAAGTCTTCTGCTCAAGAACAGCAAAGCCACGATTAGTCATATTATTATGGAAGCATCCTCAGGTACTGTAGATTTAAATGTGTTCAAATTTAGGGTGGGGCCACAATGAATGATCAGAGTTTTACATAGGAAAAAAATCTTTAAAATTCTTCTGCTCATGAACAGCAAAGCCATGATTAGTAAAATTGATATGGAAATATCCTAAGGTAGTGTAAATTTAAGTTTGAAATTCAATTAAAAATTTAGCGGCTTACTGCAAAACCCCTAAAATATATGTAAGCCAAAGTTAGCACCCCGCTAAAAATACCCGCTATATGGTGTCATCCTTTACATTTGTGCCTCTATATAATCAGCTATTTTTTAAACACTTATGTCACCAGGTCTTTTGTAGGATAACAATCTGACACTGGATTCGGCACAAACTATATTTATTCACTGTGCTTAGAACAAAAAACCTACAAAGCGTAAATTAAACACACTCTCACAGCACAATACACACAAGACAAATACTTTACATTTAACATCAGACATTAACAACACATATATGATTGTTTGCTGTCGGGATTAATTAATAAAAGTAAATTATAAAATACATTTATATAATAATTATAATAAAGGTAAACAGAAAGCTTACCAGGAATCCAGTTAAATTAACTCCAAGTAATACTTTAAAGAATACTAATATGTTTCAAATACAGTCTTCTACCGTAAAGGCAAAAAGCGTGGGAGTCGAGAATTGGTGGGTACTGTGCGTATATACTAGGTGCAGAAATTAAAACATGCATATTAATAAGATAAAAACGTCGTTTATTGGTCAGCAGTAAGGTCACATTAGGTCACCTAATCGGAAACAAATAAACAATGTCACATGATCTCCCAATACATTCACACTAGACACATGACACAAACAAATGCAGCAAACACGTTTGATTGGCAATGCGCGCCAATTTTATGTACAAATTAAAACATAACATCTGTGACATTCTCCCCTGCTTGGGAAAATGGCTCCTGACATTTTATAAATATCAGATTAACGGTAATAAATCACAAAAATATACTGATTCCTATATACAAATGAATCGTCATAAAAACCAAAATGAAGACTATCATTTCATGTGACATTCTCCCCTGAACAATGGAAAAGTTACTCACACAAAATAGACCACTGGATTAATCTGATGTGAAACCCACTCGCCATACTTGTCTGGGGGTCTTACCTGTCTGGTTGATCTACACGGGTGTACAATGACAGCTGGACTTTTTACAAAGGAACTAGTATTACTAAATGTTGCATTACAATTCAAAAATGAATTACCTGTAAATGCAGCACTGAGATCAGATGTAGACATAGTGTCCTGAAAATCATGAGAACCCTTTATTGTACTAGGCATTTTCAAACGAATAATGCCAGGCCTTACCCTCCTCTGAGGAATCACATATACCTGGGAACTATCTGATGATTCTGAATCAGAAGTTGATGAGTCAGACAATTTATTATATACCCAACTGTGTATCACTCAATTTTACTGTTGAATTTACGCAATCGCGTGGCATCGTGATCTGACTTTCCGGATCACCACTCTGTGGTTTTCTGAATCCATGTCACCACTCTCTGACACTGATGATGTAGTACACGTACAGTATACGTGACGTTTTTTTTATTGCGTATAATAAAGTTCCTTGAAAAAATGCTTTGTTTAATGGATTAAAGATATATAATTGCTCATAAAAGTTTTCTTTTATTACATTTTCTAATTGTAGAGGGGTATATAATAAATTTATTATTATAACAGTAACTTGATCTGAAGAGTAGTATCACGTCTCGTTGACAGGCGCAGATCATCAGATCAAACTCCACGCTTCACGTCTTGTTTGATCTGATGATCTGCGCCTCTCAACTTGACGTGATACGGCTCTTCAGACCAAGTTACTGTTATAATAATATATATTTATCAACAATATCAGAAGTGGGACTCACCTTGGGGAGTGTCATATCAGGGGTAGTCTTAAAACCTTGATCAGGAATGATCTGAATAGGGGTGGTCTGCTCAGGGGCAGGGATAGTCCTATAACTACTCTTAGGAATGGTTTGATCAGGGGCAGGGGTAGTCATATCCTTAGGAATGGTTTGCTCAGGGGCAGGGGTAGCCCTACTCTTAGGAATGGTTTGCTATGTATCAGCTACCCTGGGGAGATGTGAAATCGGTAATAACATATTTCTATACAATGATTTCACCTTTTCTGACCCAAACTCTTTTTTAACTCTGTAAACTGGAATGTCAATGTTGGGTTGAATTACTACAATATAAGTGTCTCTGGCCCACTTATCTGCCAGTTTGTTCTTCTCTTTCAACCCAACATTCCTTACCAAAATACGGTCACCGACCTGTATTTTTGATTGTCTTGCTCTTGTGTCATAGTTATATTTGTATCGTGCACTACTCTTTTCAGCTTCTTGAGAAGCAATTTTGTATGCATATTCTAATTGTTTATGAGGCTTCTTAGAGTAATTGTCTCAACTGTTAGGTTTCTCAGTAGAATTTTTAGCTCATCAAACCTTTTTACGGAAAAAAGTCTGCATCCTCGCTGGATTTTACCTACATAATAATTGTATATTTCATGATTTTTCACATATCATGTATGTACATGAAAAGGTATCATATCATATACGTACAAAATAATTACTCATTTATCTCTTTATGATCAAAACACTTGCCACTTTTTTCAAGTTGTGAACAGACTAAGAACTTACGCCTACTCGTAAGCAGGTGTAGATTTAAGCTTAACTTTAGTCTTGACTCAGTCTGCGCCTTTTTGTGAAACGCTACTTAGTCCGATTTTGGGGTTTAGTCACTGACTTAATCCAGACTAAGCTTACGCCTGGTCGTAATGCAGATGGGTCTATCATTTTTTTTTTAAATACAATTGTAAGTACTTGTTAGCTCTTCTGAGCCAAAGGCTCAAAGAGCTAATGCTATGGCCATTTGTGCGGTGTGCGTAAACTTTTTAGAATATGGGCCATAACTCAAGAACCCCTTGGCCAATTATTGTCAAATTTGTCACAGGGTATCCTTGGCCCAAGGGCTCCCTTTTGTACTAAAACTGGGGTTGTGACCCTTTAACAAGGGGAGATAATTAGGAAAATAGAAACAAAAGTACTGGTTGCTAAAAAATCTTCTTCTCAAGAACCACTGGGCAGATTATCACCAAACTTACACAAAAGGATGAGGATATGTTGTAGATTAAAATTTGCACGGGGATTTACCCTGGGGCAAAGGGCGTGGTCTCAAGGTCACTTCAAAGTTGACCAAAAATTACATTTTATTAAAATGTTGATATTTTGCTTACTATAAGGACTAGGATCATCAAATCTTGTCAGTTGGTGCATCTAAGGACCTCATATCATGTTGACTCAAAAGTAGGTCACGGTGACCTACTTTTTAAATTTTGCAGCCATTCTTTTTCAAAATGATTTAGAGGCATATTTTGAACAATTTAAGGCCTATGATCATCAAACTTTGTCAGTTGATGCATCTTGGGTCCTCAAAGTACGTCAACTAAAAAGTAGGTCACCTTGACCTACTTTTTGAATTTTATGGCTAATCTTTTTTAAAACAATTAAGGTCATTAATTCGAATACGGGGAGGCTTAGAATCATTAAATCTTGTAAGATGATGCATCTTGGGGCCATAAAACATATTTATTAAAAAGTAGGTCACAGTGACCTACTTTTTGAACTTTGCAAGCATTCGATTTCAAAGCATTTTAGAGGCATAATTTGGACATTTTAAGTCCTATGATCATAAAACTTTGTAAGTTGATGCATCTTGGGTCCTCAAAAAAGGTCAACTGAAAAGTAGGTCACCATGACCTACTTTTCAATTTATATGTCTATAATTAAATATTTCGGGTACTAATTGGCTTAGAATCATCAAACTTTGTCA
Organism: Saccostrea echinata; assembly: GCF_033153115.1. Lineage (NCBI taxonomy): Eukaryota > Metazoa > Mollusca > Bivalvia > Ostreida > Ostreidae > Saccostrea > Saccostrea echinata. Next base: position 16,984,509 of record NW_026889796.1, on the reverse strand, counting down.
GTTGATGCATCTTGGGTCTTCAGAGTAGGTCGACTAAAAAGTAGGTCACAGTGACCTACTTTTGAAAATTTATGGCGATAATTAAATATTTCGGGTACTAATTGGCTAAGAATCATCAAACTTTGTCAGTTGATGCATCTTGGGTCTTCGGAGTAGATCTACTAAAAAGTAGGTCACCGTGACCTACTTTTGAAAATTTATGGCTTTAATTAAATATTTCGGGTACTAATTGGCTTAGAATCATCAAACTTTGTCAGTTGATGCATCTTGGGTCTTCAGAGTAGATCGACTAAAAAGTAGGTCACCGTGACCTACTTTTGAAAATTTATGGCTTTAATTAAATATTTCGGGTACTAATTGGCTTAGAATCATCAAACTTTGTCAGTTGATGCGTCATGGGTCTTCGGAGTAGGTCGACTAAAAAGTAGGTCACCGTGACGTACTTTCGGAAAATTTATGGCTTTAATAAAATATTTCGGGTACTAATTGGCTTAGAATCATAAAACTTTGTCTGTTTAGGCGTCATGGGTCCTCGGAGTACAACAACTAAAAAGTAGGTCACGGTGACCTACTTTTGAAAATTTATGGCTTTAATCAAATATTTTGGGTACTAATTGGCTTAGAATCATTAAACTTTGTCAGTTGATGCGTCTTGGGTCCTCGGAGTACAACAACTGAAAAGTAGGTCACGGTGACCTACTTTTGAAATTTTATGGCTGTATTTAATATTTTCAGGAATTATTTGGCTTAGAATCGTCAAAATTTGTCAGTTGATGCATCTTTGGTCCTCGGAGTAGGTTGACTGAAAAGTAGGTCACTGTGACCTACTTTTGAAAATTTATGGCTGTAATTAAATATTTGGGTACTTATTGGCCAGAATCATCAAACTTTGTCAGTCGATGTATCTTTGGTCCTCGGAGTACAGCAACTGAAAAGTAGGTCACGGTGACCTACTTTTGAAAATTTATGGCTTTAATTAAATATTACAGGTACTCATTGGCTTAGAATCATCAAACTTTGTCAGTTGATGCATCTTGGGTCCTTGGAGTAAAACAATTGAAAAGTAGGTCACTTTGACCTACTTATAAAATTTTATGATTATAATTTTAAAAAATATTTTAGGTATTAATTGGCTTAGAATCATCAAACTTAGTTGATGGGTTCTCAGAGAATGACAAGTGATAAGAAGGTCACCATGACCAACTCTCAGGTACTAATCATCTTGGGTTCTCAGAGTGTGAATTGGAATTTCAAGGTTTTATGTAAATATACAGGATACTTTGAGGCTTCAGATAGAAGTGATAGGTTGTACAGTTTATCAGAAGAGCGATTCAAGGCCCATGGGCCTCTTGTTTTTAATTAATTTACAGTCTATCATACTTTTCTCTGACAAATTTTGTTTGAGATTGTCTTTTGATCGATTTATGAACAGATAAACACACTGTATTACATGCATTTGAAAAGGAAGTGGTCAATAACGTTTAAATTTTTTTTTTTTGTAAATGAGAAATGCTGTCATTTAATGCATTATACTCATAAAACATATCAAGAAGAAGAAATTTTACTTATCTAAAAGTATTTATGGATATGAAAATCATGACTTGTTAATATCTTTAAATCTAGATGAAATCTTCAAGAAACATTCTGCATCTATAAAAGAAATATTATATGATCAGATTCTTAATAGAAATTGAAACAGAATTACTAGATTTAAAAGAAAAAGATGGTGGTATTGAAATTTATACCTTTGCTGATTTAAATAAATTAGATCCCGACTGGAAATACATGTGTATTAAATGAAAATATTTCATATTTATAAAAATACTAGATTGCTTGCCTGCAATATGAATTACAATAAACTGATTAAAAACTAATTAAGCTTTTGCAAACCTTTATTGAGAATGCGTGTGATAATGGAAATGTTGTATATGCGTATTTTTTACATGGACTTTGTAAATTATATCGATATCAATGTTATACTGTATGTCTAAAGTGTAATACATGTATCAGCTTGAATGCCAAGAATTCTAATTCAGTTAAAATTGATTATTCTGTTATGAAATTATAAATTCAACACAACTGATAAATTTTCAAAAATCTCTTATCCATATTTTAATAATATATGATTTCATAATTGTCAAATTTTCCACAGGTCCGTAGAATACGATAGGGCCAGGGGGCCCCAGCCCTCCACTTTTTCTGAGTGTAGTATTTTGCTATATCAAATTTCCTTCTCGGATGCTTTTTGCCCCCCCCCCCCCCTTTTTGTCGCTGTAAGGTCGAGCACTGGCAAATTCCACGACTTGAACAGTTTATTAGCTTTTTGACTTGGACAGTTAATGAAGTTTTTTTGGTCACATTAAATTAGGAAGTTGCCCCCCCCCCCCCTGCAACCGGCACTTTTTGATTGTTTAGGGTTGTTTTTTTTTTTTTTTTGGCTTGTCAGATTATTTTTTTGGGGGGGGGGGGAGGGTCCCACTTTTGAAACCGTTGCTACGAACCTGTTCCAGGCCCTTGCCACTACCTTATGTGTATTTATTTTAATGTAAAACATAAGTGAAAAGACAATATGGCTTATTTTCAAAGGAAAATTACTTCAGTAAAATTCTTCATGCTTAATGTATTCCAATTTTTCGAAAGTACGTATGCTATGTACATCGTTTGGGTTTTAATGTACGATTGTATATCGAAATATCACAATCAAGTACATGCACGTTTATGTCTTTCTAATGTAATTTGTACCTAGATAGATTTTTTTAAATTTATCTGAGCATGCAAAAATAGTTATTTATTTAATTTTAATGCTTTGACCTTGAAAATAGAGATAGGTTTGCATAATGTGCCTTACTTCTGTATTCAGGTTTAAGTTTGATATTAATTTGATCTGCCAGGGCCAGGAGTTAGGGTGGGGGGGGGGGGGGGTTGAATATATAATGAAAGTGCATTATTTCTTTCAGAATCTTCCTCTCTGCTCCAAGGTTTTTAGCAGAAAACTAATTGCATGGTTATGATGAGCAAGAATGCCCTTTTTAGCTCTTCTGAGCCAAAGGCTCAAAGAGCTAATGCTATGGCCATTTGTGCGGTGTGCGTAAACTTTTTAGAATCTTGGCCATAACTAAAGAACCCCTTGGCCAATTATTGTCAAATTTGCCACAGGGTATCTTTGGCCCAAGGACTCCCTTTTATACTAAAACTAGGGTTGTGACCCTTTAACAAGGGGAGATAATTAGGAAAATAGAAACAAAAGTACTGGTTGCTAACAAATCTTCTTCTCAAGAACCACTGGGCAGATTATCACCAAACTTACACAAAAGGATGAGGATATAGTGTAGATTAAAATTTGCACGGGGATTTACCCTGGGGCAAAGGGCGTGGCCTCAAGGTCACTTCAAAGTTGACCAAAAATTACATTTATTAAAATGTTGATATTTTGCTTACTATAAGGACTAGGATCATCAAATATTGTCAGTTGATGCAGCTAAGGACCTCATATCATGTTGACTCAAAAGTAGGTCATGGTGACCTACTTTTTAAATTTTGCGGCCATTCTTTTTCAAAATGATTTAGAGGCATATTTTGAACAATTTAAGGCCTATGATCATCAAACTTTGTCAGTTGATGCATCTTGGGTCCTCGAAGTACATCAACTAAAAAGTAGGTCACCTTGACCTACTTTTTGAATTTTATGGCTAATCTTTTTCAAAACAATTAAGCTCATTAATTCGAATACCGAGAGGTTTAGAATCATAAAATCTTGTAAGATGATGCATCTTGGGTCCATAAAACATATTTATTAAAAAGTAGGTCACAGTGACCTACTTTTTGAACTTTGCAGGCATTCGATTTCAAAGTGTTTTTGAGGCATAATTTGGACATTTTAAAGCCTATGATCATAAAACTTTGTAAGTTGATGCATCTTGGGTCCTCGAAAAACGTCGACTTAAAAGTAGGTCACCATGACCTACTTTTGAAAATTTATGGCTTTTATTAAATATTTCAGGTACTTATTGGCTTAGAATCATCAAACTTTGTCAGTTGATGCATCTTGGGTCTTCAGAGTAGGTCGACTGAAAAGTAGGTCACTGTGACCTACTTTTGAAAATTTATGGCTTTAATTAAATATTTCAGGTACTTATTGGCTTAGAATCATCAAACTTGGTCAGTTGATGCATCGTGGGTTTTCGGAGTAGGTCGACTGAAAAGTAGGTCACCGTGACCTACTTTTGAAAATTTATGGCTTTAATTAAATATTTTGGGTACTAATTGGCTTAGAATCATCAAACTTTGTCAGTTGATGCATCTTGGGTCTTCGGAGTAGGTCAACTGAAAAGTAGGTCACCGTGACCTACTTTTGAAAATTTATAGGTTTAATAAAATATTTCAAGTACTTATTGGCTTAGAATCATCAAACTTTGTCAGTTGATGCATCTTGGGTCCTTGGAGTACGACAACTGAAAAGTAGGTCACAGTGACCTACTTTTAAAATTTTGTGGCTGTATTTAATATTTTCGGGTACTATTAGGCTTAGAATCATCAAAATTTTTCAGTTGATGCATCTTGAGTCCTCGGAGTAGGTTGACTTAAAAGTAGGTCACCCTGACCTACTTTTGAAAATTTATGGCTTTAATTAAATATTTTGGGTATTAATTGGCTTAGAATCATCAAATTTTGTCAGTTGATGCATTTTGGGTCCTTGGAGTACAACAACTGAAAAGTAGGTCACTTTGACCTACTTATAAAATTTTATGGTTATAATTTTAAAAAATATTTTAGGTATTAATTTGCTTAGAATCATCAAACTTAGTTGATGGGTCCTCAGAGAATGACAAGTTATAAGTAGGTCACCTGACCAACTCTCTGGTACTAGTTGGCTTAGAATCATCTTGGGTTCTCAGAATGTGAATTGGAATTTCAAGGGTATATCTAAATATACAGGATACTTAGAGGCTTCAAATAGAAGTGATAGGTTGGACAGTTTATCAGAAGAGCGATTCATGGCCCTTGGGCCTCTTGTAAAAATTTTGAAATTCGTATCCTCTGGGTCAGGGGTTTTGGTGTAAGGATGGGCTCTTTTGAATACATAGTAAAAGTGCATAATTTCTTTGAAAATCTTCTCTGCCCATGAGTATTTAGCAAACATACTTAGTGCATGTATTGAGCATGTATTGATACACAAGGGTGTCTCTACCAAAGTTGTGAATTTCTTGATCCCTGGGTCAGGGGCTCTGGTGTTAGGTTGGGGCTGTGTTCATTCTCTAGTGAAAATGCATTATTTCTTTGAAAATCTTCCTCTCTGCTCCAAGGTTTTTAGCAGATAAACTAATGGCATGGTTATGATGAGCAAGAATGCCCTTTCAAAAATTTTGAAATTCATAACCTCTGGGTCAGGAGTTTTGTTGTAAGGGTGGGGCTCTTTTGAATACATAGTAAAAGTGCATAATTTCTTTGAAAAACTTCTCTGCCCATGAGTATTTAGCAAACATACTTAGTGCATGTATTGATACACAAGGGTGTCTCTACCAAAGTTGTGAATTTCTTGATCCCTGGGTCAGGGGCTCTGGTGTTAGGCAAGGCTGTGTTCATTCCCTAGTGAAAATGCATTATTTCTTTGAAAATCTTCCTCTCTGCTCCAAGGTTTTTAGCAGATAAACTAATGGCATGGTTTAAAAATTTTCTTCTCTGTGTCCATAGGTATTTAGCAAACATACTTAGTGCATGTTTTGATACTCAAGGGTGTCTCTTCCAAAGTTGTGAATTTCTTGGTCCCAGGGGCTCACGACTGGTGTTAGGACTGGGCTATGTTGATTCTCTAGTGAAAATGCATTCTTTCTTTGAAAATCTTCTCTGCTCCTGGACATCTGGGAGGCAAACAGAGAATATTAAGTTGTAATAAGTAAGGATATTTTTCCCAGATTTTTTTAACTTCTGCATTGTAATAAGCAAGGATATTTTTCCCAGATTTTTTAACTTCTGCATAACTTGTAATTATTAATCAGTGTACATGCAAATTTATTTGAGCAATGATCTTTATGAATGATTTCTGAGATAAAACCGAGTACATGTGCTATTATACCATGCAGCTGTTATTGTTAACCTACAACTTTTATATCAGCCATGCTGGAGTGAACAAAAACCAAGTAGCCTGTCAACAAAGTGCAAACAATTCATGTATTTTATAACTTTTCGTATGTCACATGCTCTGTTAATGTTAATTTTCAAAATTTTGTTATCAATTAAAGGCAGAGAGACCAATTCTTTATCTTTATGACCAGTTTGTGATTTAATGTAAACAATATGACATAAAATACATACAAGTGACCCTGAACTTGAAACAACCTGTAATTGGCTACTTCATTATATTTATATCTGAAATTCAATTCATCTGAAAACTTTTGTACACAAGGTAATTAAGTTTTTAATTTAATTTTTCTCTGGACATATGTGGTAGTTGTACTTGAGGAAAAACATATATATTGCTAATTTGCTGTATATTTCATGATAAATTCATTTTACATCTTTAACGAATTACAGAATAGACAAGTAAATTCACAGGTCCCCAGAACTTTGCTATAACCAAGTTTAACTGTAATTGATGTGAGTAGCATAAACAGGTTATGGATATGAGAAGCATAAACAGGTAATTGATGACAAATAGATGTCATTAATGTGAGTAACGTGATGGATGTGAGTAGCATGAATAGGTGATGAATGTGAATAGCATAAAAAGTAGGGCTGTCACGAGTACCCGAAATAACTGAGAACCGCAGTCCAAGTTGTTCAGTTCAGTTTCGGTTCCATTTTTCTGGATTTCGGTTCGGGTCTGGTTTATATATTAGAGTCTGTTCAATACAAAAAATGGCGTCGAAATCAAAGGAATGATGATGATAACAGTGATAAATAAACATCACAACTGAAATCTACTTCATTCCATGACAAAACACTTGTCACCGAAGTATTAGATAATTATCAAAATGAGCAGGAATGGTCAGGTTGTGGCTAATAGTAGGCCAAGTAGTTCTACACACCGATGTCTAGAGGTTCGCATGGTTAAGACTCGTTTTCAATGTAAATTTAATGTAATAAATAAAGATTTTTCAAATTAAATTCATGAAATTAAGGTTTAAAATAGATGTAAATAACCGAACCGAAAAACCCGAAACCGAACCAAAAATTTACAGAACCGACCTGACCCGAAAAATTTTGGAACCGTGACAGCCCTAATAATCAAAGTACTGTGACTACTGATAGATGGTGGCATGAATGATTTTGTTTGTTTAACTTCCCTCTCTAGAATTTTTCACTCATATTGAGACTTCACTATTGCCTTTGATGGGCTGCAAATTCAGATCTATATTCAGCACTCTAGGCCATTGAGTTGTGAGGGATCTTTTTCTGACCAGCACTTACTGCAACACAGGACCTCAGTTTAACTGCCTCCACGTCCTGCAGTGGGATTCGAACCCGCTATGTATGGATCGACTCCTTCATGTTCAAGACTCTAGAGCAAACGCTAACCACTGTGCCTCATGGCGACTGGCATTCAATGAGATAAAATATTATAAGAATCTGTAAAATGATACGATGGAAATTATGGAAGTTTATTGCAATTTTTCACGATACATGTTTTTAATAAGTAAATTTATATTTCCATACGGTAGTATAATGAGAATTTATTGCATGAAGTTTTCTACATTAGGTTTATTATAAAATAAGGATTGAATAAAAAACAAACTATCCTGAAATGCCAGAAATGAAACTTCGATCATTTCAGGTGTTTTTTTCTATATGTTCTATTGTGGTGTACAGTCATAAATGCAAATTTGAAAATGAAAACATATTTAAGGATGATGGACAGATTGAAATTATATATTAAATAATGGATTTTGGGATGTTTTAGTATTTTTCCCCATAAATTAATGCTTAATAAGTGTCAAACCCAGTTTACCCTAAATGTTAAATCATAAGGGAATCAAGGTTCCTAATATACTCATGTAGTGACCGAACATTTCTATTCTAAGATGCATGTTTTACAAAAATGTGTAATGAAATTGTGGTGTTTTCAAGTTAGAAATTTTTACTTTATAATTTCAAATCTGTACTCAGTGATCAGTTATCAAATTTTGCAACCCCCCCCCCCCCCCCCCCAAGAAAATATTTTTCGTAACTTATTGGAAAAGTTTTTGAAATTTTGAGTAGAATTGAACCCACAATATTTTTAACAAAAACTTACTTTTCATAAAGTATATGGTAAAAAGGGAAATGATGAATCACTTTTGGCTATGTACTGTAGATTGTGCTACATAAATCATATGCTGAAAGGTAATGAAATAGACTTTATCCTTGGATTCCCATCTTTGCCAAATTCCCTGGCTGTAATCAACTAGCTTATTTCTAAAAGCTTGAAAGACTTCAGGAATTGTACAGAAGTCTTACTTCTTTGTTCGATATATTCTGTTCGAAAAGAAAAAAAAAAAAGAACAGAAAAACAAAATATTTGTCAGCCTCTATTTCTCCATTGTCTCAAGCCACGGTTCAGAGTCGGCATATAGCTCTCTTCAGAATGGGAGAAGATCGTATATTGTGGCCGTGGTTTGTGATGATGCTATTTCTCATACGTAATCTTAATATGCACTGACCCTGCTTATTGCTCTAGTCATTGCCCAATACGAAATTTAATTTGTGAACACACGCAGGAGAAGACTGACCTAAATTAAGCCCACTGAATTTGCAAGAAAATCCTAATATTCCATGCATGTGTATTTTAGTACCTTTTTTCTTACACTTTTTAAAGGGTAAATTTCATTCAAGGCACGATAGAATTTTCAATTACGAATGAAATATATTGTTAACTTTTGTCCGTCACAGTCTTTTTAATTATAACTTTGATAAATTAGCATTCGTTCAGTAGTTTTTGTGTTTGAGATAATTAGGCAATGGCTTATTATTATTATTATTATTTTTTTTTTTTAATTGGAATCATAATAAACTTTGCAAATTTTATGGCATTGAATCTGCCTCCAACAACTCTTTTATTAACTGATTATCGATAAGATCTCTTGATCTTTTTTTTTCTTTCCGAAAATAAATATATATATATTTCTAATATTTTCTCGTCAATAGATATTAGAAATTCAAACAGTCAAAAGACATAGTAAAACTAGTATTAATTGTAACGGGGACCATTACAGATGTTCCCCAAACGCTCCCCAACTTCCTTTTGGTGTCTTATTCCCTGTAAGCTTCATTAAATAAGGCAATCAAGTATATTGGGTTTTTTTTACGCATTACACACGCTCGCACAGGCATGCATGTACAAAATGACCATGTCAACTTGTCTACACTTTTAATACATCTTTATATTCAAATTTCATTAAAAGAAAAAAAATTCGGCTATATTAAGTATATCTGTCATTTTACGCATTGCATGAGCGCGCACGTGCATGCATGTCCACGATGACCGTGTCATCTCGTCAACACTATAAATATATCTACATATTTCGGGTATCAATTCATTTCATCAAAAAGTATAAAAGTTACAGCTATATCAAGTATATTGGTCATTTTAGCATTGCATGCGCGCGCACGTGCATGCCTATGCATGTTGACAATGTCGACTTGTCTACATTTATAATATGTCTATATATTCTGAGTATCAAAGCATAACATCAAAAAATGTAAAAGTTATGGCTATATCAAGTATATTGGTGATTTTACTCATTGCACGCGCACGCACGTGCATGCAAATGCATGCATGTGCGCGCTGATCATGTCATCTCGTCTACACTTCTAATATATACTTATATTCTGAGTTTCAAAGCAATTCATCTAAAAATATACAAGTTAAGTCTATATCATTCGTATAGGTTATTTCAATCATTGCGCATGCGCACACGTGCATGAATGTGCATTTTGACCATGTCGTCTTGTCTACACTATTAATATATCCTGATATCCTGAGTATCAAAGCATTTCATCAAAAGAGTTGAAAGTTATGGCTATATCAAGTATATTTGTCATTTTACTCATTGCACGCGCACGCGCGTGCACACACGTGCATGCATGTGTGCGCTGATCAAGTCTTCTTGTCTACACTTCTAATATATATTTATATTCTGAGTGTCAAAGCAATTCATCAAAAAATGTACAAGTTAAGTCTATATCAATTGTATTTGTTATTTTAATCAATGCGCATGCGCGCACGTGCATGCATGTGCATTCTGACCATGTCATCTTGTCTACACTATTAATATATTCTTATATTCTGAGTATCAAAGTATTTCATCAAAAGATATAAAAGTTATGGCATTATCAAGTATATTGGTCATTTTACTCATTGCACGCGCACGCACGTCCATGCACGTGCGTGCAAAATGACCTTTGTTCCGCAAATCTACATTACATTCCTATTAACCCTAAAAAGGTTTCAACTCAATCGGATGTATAGTTTCGGAGATCACTCACGGACAAAAAAGTACCCAGGAAGAAAAATAATAATAACTAGATACTTATTGCCTAGGCAATAACAGGTCTTCCGTTTTCTTGACTTCTTCGAAAAAAAAAACAACACAATCATCTCAATAAATTTACTCTAAATAATTCACAAAAGTTATCTCAAGGCTTCCAAAGATATGTAAATACAGATAAAAACAAACGGAATTACTTTTCTGTACATGTTTTCTTTATGTACTTCGTCATGAACGAAAGTGTCCAAACGAATAAAATGTTCATTCTACACCTAAATTATTCACAACTGATCATCCCTAAAAGTTTCCATGAAAAACTACTCATGTTTGAGACAACTTCCGTTTTATTGGTTGGCACTTCCGATGAAAATAATTTGCATGGTCATGGTCTATCTAACATCTGCATTAGCCAAACATTTCTGTAAAAAGAAAAGTAAAAAGAAAAAAAACTCTAAAAATTCACTTTTTTCATCGCTTCCTGTCACGACCGGAAGTGACGACAACGTACGATTTTTACATGATGTAGTTAAACTGGTGACTGACTATCAGTTCTGAAAGTTTTAGGCTTCAGTCATGTACTGTTTTTCAGCAATTAGGTGAACAAAATCCCAATTTGAGGACAGAAAAACACACGACCGGAAGTGCATTTTCCTAGGATGGTTGACTTTAAACTAGACAATTTAGTCTCAATAACATATGTAAAAATCATTCAAAAACTTTATCAATAAGTGATATTTTTTGGAAAGTTTAAAATCCCAATCACATAGTTTCTCTCTTATAACCGGAAGTTGTCGTTTTTTGTTTCCAGTGAGACCAACATATATAGAAACTGTGAAAGAGATTCAATTATATGATGTAAGTTTTATTTCAAGGGAGAAAAGTTTAAATTTTTGATTTCTTTGATCACTTCCTGTAACGACCGGAAGTGACGGCTGACGCTATTTACCCAAATGGTTTTGCCTACTCATTAAGTTCTATTACTCATATAAGTTTGGTGTCTTAGTCTATTACCGTTTCTGAGATCTCACTTTGACAAGTTCTGAATTTGCGGACAGTAGAACACGCGACCGGAAGTGAATTTTACTAAGATCTTTGACGTTAACCTAGACATTTGCAGTCTAAATAACATATCTAAAAATCATATCAAATGCTTCTTCTATAAACGATATTTATGGGAAAGTAAAATACTCAAATTATGTAGTTTTTCGCTTATAACCGGAAATTGACGTTTCTGTTTCCGGTGAGACCAACATATTTCGAAACTGCAAAACAGATGCAATAAAGTGATGCAAGATTTAATTAAAAAAAAGAAAAGTTGAAATTTTCGATTTCTTTGATCACTTCCTGTGAGGACCGGAAGTGACGGCTGATGGATTTAAACATGTTCCACAAACGTACTTGTCATGATCTATAATCCCTGAAAGTTTGAGGTCTTAATCTTTTACCGTTTCTGAGAAATCGTCCGGACATGATCTCTTTTGAAAAAACGGAAATCGGACATATCTGACGACCGGAAGTGAATTTTGCAAAATCCTTCAAAATGTTTTTAGTTTATTTTATTTGTCATAATCCCTGAAAATTTCAAGGTAATCCATCGAGGCATCTCTGAGAAATCGCTTGGACAAAAAATGGGAAAAAAATAATAATAATAATAATAATAAACAGTACAATCACTATAAGGTCTTCCGACTGAAACGGAAGACCTTAATAATAATAACTAGATGAGATCTCGTTGCGAGCAACGAGTAGGTCTTCCGTCCGATTTTTCGATAAGATGAGATATGATTTTGACTATGAACTTTGTTAAAAGATAATAATATATAGACTTCTCTAATTAGATTTCATTCTTTTGATTTTTATAACATTATCAGAGCTATAGATGACAGGCTTCTGGCCCCTCTGAGCCCCTAGTTTGAGGGGTCAGCCCCTTTTTCTTGATATCAAATAAAAGGTCTTGTGATTTTGAAGACTTTTTGTTTAACAACTATTCAGAGATTTCCTTTCGTTGTGGAGATATGTTGAATGGAAATATTTAGGGGCCACCCCTCCAAATCCTTAATGGGGCCGTTTGACAAAGATAGAAAGAGTGTATATTGTAAAGAACATTATTCTGACTATCTTTTGTTCAGTATTGCTTATCAAAATATTCCCCCTTTTCGAGATATAAAGCGTCAAAGATTTAGTATTCTGGCCCCTTTTGACCCTTTATTACGTAACATATGATCAGAATCTTATCACATATTGTTGTAAATCGTTAAGATAAACAACTTTGCTTCAGTAATGTATTGCAAATTACTGATCGTTAAAGAGTTAAAAATGAAAGACTTTTGGCCCCTCTGAGCCCCTAATTTGAAGGGTCAGCTCCTTTTTCTTGATATCAAATGAAAGGTCTTGTGATTTTGAAGACTTTTTGTTCAACAACTATTCAGAGATTTCTTTTCGTTGTGGAGATATGCTGAATGGAATTATTTAGGGGCCACCCCTCGAAGTCCTTAATGGGGTCGTTTGACAAAATTTGAAAGGGTGCATATTGTTTAGAACATTATTCTGACCATCTTTTGTTCAGTATTGCTTATCAAAATATTCCCCCTTTTCGAGATATAAAGCCTCAAAGATTTAGTATTCTGGCCCCTTTTGACCCTTTATTACGTAACATATGATCAAAATCTTATCATATATTGTTGTAAATCGTTAAGATAAACATCTTTGCTTCAGTAATGTATTACAAATTATTGATCGTTAAAAAGTTAAAAATGAAAGATTTTTGGCCCCCTCTGAGCCCCTAATTTGAAGGGTCAGCTCCTTTTTCTTGATATCAAATGAAAGGTCTGGTGATTTTGAAGACTTTTTGTTCAACAACTATTCAGAGATTTCTTTTCGTTATGGAGATATGCTGAATGAAAATATTTAGGGGCCACCCCTCCAAGTCCTTTATGGGGCCGTTTGAGAAAAATTGAAAGGGTGCATATTGTTAAGTACATTATTCTGATCTTTTTTTGTTCAGTATTGCTTATCAAAATATTCTCCCTTTTCGAGATATAAAGCATCAAAGATTTAGTATTCTGGCCCCTTTTGACCCTTTATTATGTAACATATGATCAGAATCTTATCATATATTGTTGTAAATCGTTAAGATAAACATCTTTGCTTCAGTAATGTATTACAAATTATTGATCGTTAAAAAGTTAAAAATGAAAGATTTTTGGCCCCCTCTGAGCCCCTAATTTGAAGGGTCAGCTCCTTTTTCTTGATATCAAATGAAAGGTCTGGTGATTTTGAAGACTTTTTGTTCAACAACTATTCAGAGATTTCTTTTCGTTATGGAGATATGCTGAATGAAAATATTTAGGGGCCACCCCTCCAAGTCCTTTATGGGGCCGTTTGAAAAAAATTGAAAGGGTGCATATTGTTAAGTACATTATTCTGATCTTTTTTTGTTCAGTATTGCTTATCAAAATATTCTCCCTTTTCGAGATATAAAGCATCAAAGATTTAGTATTCTGGCCCCTTTTGACCCTTTATTACGTAACATATGATCAGAATCTTATCATATATTGTTGTAAATCGTTAAGATAAACATCTTTGCTTCAGTAATGTATTACAAATTACTGATCGTTAAAGAGTTAAAGATGGAAGACTTTTGGCCCTGCTCAGCCCCTAATTTGAGGGGTCAGCCCCTTTTTCTTGATATCAAATGAAAGGTCGTATCATTCTGCACATCTTTTCTTTTATATGTTTTAACAATTTTTTAACATGTGTAAAGATATAAAAGAAAAGGTGTAAAATTTTGTGAGATGTTTCTGAGACATTTTTTGAGCCCTACCGAGCTTCGGCGCCTTTTGCGCTAGAGAGATTTGGACACCTGCCTGCAAATCTACAAACCTTCCCCTACCTTCACTGAAAATCGTGACTCAATATCTTAAGTCGTTTCGGAGGAGTTTCCAGGACAAGCCGACCCTCTGAAAATCAGAAAATCCTAAATATCTCGAGATGGAAAGTGACGTCATCAACGAAAAAAATTTCCAATAAGGTTCAGATCAATACCTATCAGATCTGAAAGTTTCATGAAAATCGGCCAAGACGTTACTGAGAACTTGCGTGCACAAAATCGGTAAGAATAATAATAATAACTAGATGAGATCTCGTTGCGAGCAACGAGTAGGTCTTCCGTCCGATTTTTCGATAAGATGAGATACAATTTTGACTATGATCTTTGTTAAAAGATAATAATATATAGACTTCCCTAATTAGATTCCATTCTTTTGATTTATATAACATTATTAAAAAAGCTATAGATGACATGCTTTTGGTCCCTCTCAGCCCCTAGTTTGAGGGGTCAGCCCCTTTTTTCTTGATATCAATTGAAAGGTCTTGTGATTTTGAAAACGTTTTGTTCAAGAAATATTCAGAGATTTCTTTTTGTTGTGGAGATATGCTGAATGGAAATATTTAGGGGACACCCATCCAAGTCCTTAATGGGGCCGTTTGACAAAAACTGAAAGGGTTCATATTGTTTAGAACATTATTTTGACCAACTTTTGTTCAGTATTGCTTATCAAAATATTCCCCCTTTTCGAGATATAAAGCCTCAAAGATTTAGCATTCTGGCCCCTTGTGACCCCTTATTACGTAACATATGATCAGAATCTTATCAGATATTGTTGTAAATCGTTAAAATAAGGATCTTTGCTTCAGTAATGTATTACAAATTATTGATCGTTATAGAGTTATAGATGAAAGACTTTTGGCCCCTCTGAGTCCCTAATTTGAGGGGTCAGCCCCTTTTTCTTGAGATCAAATAAAAGATCTTGTGATTTTGAAGACTTTTTGTTCAACAACTATTCAGAGATTTCTTTTCGTTATGGTGATATGCTGAATGGAAATATTTAGGGGCCACCCCTCCAAGTCCTTAATGGGGCCGTTTGACAAAAATTGAAAGGGTGCATATCGTTTAGAACATTATTCTGACCATCTTTTGCTCAGTATTGCTTATCAAAATATTCTCCCTTTTCGAGATATAAAGCCTCAAAGATTTAGCATTCTGGCCCCTTGTGACCCCTTATTACGTAACATATGATCAGAATCTTATCGGATATTGTTGTAAATCGTTAAAATAAGGATCTTTGCTTCAGTAATGTATTACAAATTATTGATCGTTATAAAGTTATAGATGAAAGACTTTTGGCCCCTCTGAGCCCCTTATTTGAGGGGTCAGCCCCTTTTTCTTGAGATCAAATAAAAGATCTTGTGATTTTGGAGACTTTTTGTTCAACAACTATTCAGAGATTTCTTTTCGTTATGGAGATATGCTGAATGGAAATATTTAGGGGCCACCCCTCCAAGTCCTTAATGGGGCCGTTTGACAAAAACTGAAAGGGTTCATATTGTTTAGAACATTATTCTGACTATCTTTTGTTCAGTATTGCTTATCAAAATATTCCCCCTTTTCGAGATATAAAGCGTCAAAGATTTAGCATTCTGGCCCCTTGTGACCCCTTATTACGTAACATATGATCAGAATCTTATCAGATATTGTTGTAAATCGTTAAGATAAGGATCTTTGCTTCAGTAATGTATTACAAATTATTGATCGTTAAAGAATTATAGATGAAAGACTTTTGGCCCCTCTGAGCCCCTAATTTGAGGGGTCAGCCCCTTTTTCTTGAGATCAAATAAAAGATCTTGTGATTTTGAAGACTTTTTGTTCAACAACTATTCAGAGATTTCTTTTCGTTATGGAGATATGCTGAATGGAAATATTTAGGGGACACCCCTCCAAGTCCTTAATGGGGCCGTTTGACAAAAACTGAAAGGGTTCATATTGTTTAGAACATTATTCTGACTATCTTTTGTTCAGTATTGCTTATCAAAATATTCCCCCTTTTCGAGATATAAAGCCTCAAAGATTTAGCATTCTGGCCCCTTGTGACCCCTTATTACGTAACATATGATCAGAATCTTATCAGATATTGTTGTAAATCGTTAAGATAAGGATCTTTGCTTCAGTAATGTATTACAAATTATTGATCGTTAAAGAATTATAGATGAAAGACTTTTGGCCCCTCTGAGCCCCTAATTTGAGGGGTCAGCCCCTTTTTCTTGAGATCAAATAAAAGATCTTGTGATTTTGAAGACTTTTTGTTCAACAACTATTCAGAGATTTCTTTTCGTTATGGAGATATGCTGAATGGAAATATTTAGGGGACACCCCTCCAAGTCCTTAATGGGGCCGTTTGACAAAAACTGAAAGGGTTCATATTGTTTAGAACATTATTCTGACTATCTTTTGTTCAGTATTGCTTATCAAAATATTCCCCCTTTTCGAGATATAAAGCCTCAAAGATTTAGCATTCTGGCCCCTTGTGACCCCTTATTACGTAACATATGATCAGAATCTTATCGGATATTGTTGTAAATCGTTAAAATAAGGATCTTTGCTTCAGTAATGTATTACAAATTATTGATCGTTATAGAGTTATAGATGAAAGACTTTTGGCCCCTCTGAGCCCCTAATTTGAGGGGTCAGCCCCTTTTTCTTGATATCAAATGAAAGGTCGTATCATTCTGCACAACTTTTCTTCTATATGTTTTAACAAATTCTTAACAGGTATGAAGATATGAAAGAAAAGGTGTAAAATTTTGTGAGATGTTTCTGAGACATTTTTTGAGCCCTACCGAGCTTCGGCGCCTTTTGCGCTAGAGAGATTTGGACACCTGCCTGCAAATCTACCAACCTTCCCCTACCCTCACTGAAAATCTTGCCTCAATATCGTAAGTCGTTTCGGAGGAGTTTCCAGGACAAGCCGACCCTCTAAAAATCAGAAAATCCTAATTATCTCGAGATAGAAAGTGACGTCATCAACGAAAAAAATTTCCAATAAGGTTCAGATCAATACCTATCAGACCTGAAAGTTTCATGAAAATCGGCCAAGATGTTTTCGAGAACTTGCGTGCACAAAATCGGTAAGAATAATAATAATAATAATAATAATAGGGAAAAAGAAACCGAACGAAAACAATAAGGTCTTCCGTTGGAGACGGAAGACCTTAATAATAATAGGGAAAAAGAAACCGAACGAAAACAATAAGGTCTTCCGTTGGAGACGGAAGACCTTAATAATAAGAAACAGAGTAAAAACAATATGTTCCCAAACTTCGTTTGGGGAACATAATTACAGTTAACTTTACAAGTTTTATTGTATAAAAATTCCACAAACATCTCAAATAAAACAGTTATAAAACATGCAATTCTGGAACGAGGAATGTGAAATCCTCGAATCATATTGTACTTTTGGAATTGGAGAAATTTGGAGATCAACGCTTTCCTAGCATGAAGTATCTCATAATTAGGGAGTATCAAATTGGGAACGTCTCGTAATTACCGTTTGTTGCATACATGTAACTAAGAAACCACCGTGCGTTTGTTTAGCAATTATAATTATTTGATTTCAAAGTTAAAATGTGAAACCATTATTCTCAAATATTTTTCCCTTAAATATTCTGACTATTAATAAATATTACTTAAATTTTACACTTACACAATGTTAAATTTCTGTAGTTTGCATACGAATATATGAGTCAGTCTGTGTACGAATTAGTTATAGGTCGGCGTAATTTAATGAATATTCATGAACTCAAGCGAGAAATATCAATAACGGCAAATATCAGGAATTAAGCTCTGTGTCCATCAACAAAATATCTTTGAAATAACTTGAGAGTATATCTTAACTATGTGCATTTTTTTTTTCAAACATTGAATCAACCCTATTTTCATTATTTTTACTCTGCAAAAATTGCCGCTAGGGTCCCTGTGATTTTACACTGTTGTTATTTATAGCCTAAAAGCAGCAGCAATAGCCTGTGGCTATAAATAGCCACCGTCTAAAACGGTATGGATGTGAGTAGTTTTAACAGGTATGGATGTAAGTAGCATTACTAGGGAATAGCATAACAGGTAATGGATGTGAGTAGCATTAGCAGGTTATACAAATAGATATTATATCTTTTGTAGTTTGCTCGGAGCTACAGCAATGGGACCCCTATTGACTGTAAATGGCTTTTAGTACAGACAGACTACCCATGGCTACTTCCAAAAACTATCAAAAGTCTAACAAAACTGGAGGAAGTATATGAAATTTTGGACATGTACCTCTGGTTAAGGTATTGTACAATTCATTTTACTGGTAACATCAATGGCAGATTTATAAGGAAAACAGGCCTGGCATTTGAAGAAAAAAATCACCATAATGGGCACTATTCACATACACACACACACATGTTTATGTAGGTCAAATCTGTTTTAAGAAATCACCTGTGGGAACCAGTAAAAGTGACTTTTTTGCAGAGATGACCTTTGAATAGAGGTTCATCTTTTCCAAGAAAATTCTGATTCAATTCATGACAGTTCTGTGTTTTGCAATACTCCATCCTACAATATTAAATATTATAGGGTTATTGAACTTATATAATAGTGTTGTGTTTTGCATGCACCGTGCCTAAATAGTAGTCAGGATATGATACATGGTGCACAAGCCAGGGGCATGCAAAACATAAAACTATTGTTATTATTATGCTGACTGTTGTATAAAAATGACAATATTTTCTTTTCCAATGTTTCATCACCTCTTACAAACATGTTAGTGCACCCCTATTATGACGTCACATCATGCTACATGTACATCATAATCTTTTTTTAATTTTGAGTGTTTTATGCAAAAATGTATAATGTACAGATAATTTCAAAAAATTTAGTTGAGTGAAGGGGAAAAAAAGCAAGAAACTATTTAAGAACAAATTATTTTGTTTATTTTTTTCTATTAGTGTCAAATATTTGAAACTAAGTTTATATAGGGGAAAAAAAGCAAGAAACTATTTAAGAACAAATTATTTTGTTTATTTTTTTCTATTAGTGTCAAATATTTGAAACTAAGTTTATATATATGGAAATACAATGTTATAAGTAATGGCATCTGTGGCGTTATTGGTAGCACATCGGACTGACAATCTCGAGGTCATGAGTTCGATCCCCGGCATGGGCGCACACTGGGTGGTGTCGGATTTTCTTCAGAAAAAGAAACCATTCACTATTTCAGCATAGTATGTTTATGCTATATAAACCCTTAGAACACTATGCAAAAATAGTTGGGTATTGGTTATATAGAGACAAACTGACAGGAAGCATAATAAGGTGAATATTGGCATGAGTTGGCTGTACAAATGCACGAGTTGTGAGTGCATTTGTACAGCCAATGAGTGCCAATATTCACCAATATAAGTTCAGTAACTCCTTTGTTGTATAGCAAAAACATTGTCCCATTAGTTTATATTGATTTTTTTAAAATAAATAACTGAAAATTAATGAGAATTTTCAGTATCAGTGTCAGCTGTCCTGAAAGTGTTCAATATCACATTATTCCAATGACCCTACCAAGCGTTATAATTTGCTTATTTAGATTTTTATTTAGGCTTTTAGGTACTAAATTAATAATTTTAATTTTGTGTGAAATTAGACACATCTAACTTAGCTGCCACTATTCATCATAAATATTGCCATTAGCGGTTGACCACATTACATATTTTGTTTATAACAGGGTTTTTCATGTTGAACACTCACATTCGGAATGTTTTGAGACATATATGTATAGCAAACTCAGCGTTTATTAAAATGCCAAGATACTGAACGCTGAAATTTTCTAGACCTCAAGTAGTTTTTAGCTCACCTGAGCTGAAAGCTCAAATGAGCTTTTCTGATCACCTGTTGTCTGTCATCCATCTGTCTGTCCATCCATTTGTCTGTAAACTTTTCACATTTTCATCTTCTTCTCAAGAACCACTGAGCCAATTTTAATCAAAGTTGGTACAAAGCTTCTTTGGGTGAAGGGAAATTTAAATTGTTGAAATGAAGGGCCAAGCTCCCTTCCAAGGGGAGGTAAATAAGAAAACACAAAAATAGGGTGGGGTCATTAAAAAATCTCAAGAACCACTGGGCCAGAAAATCTGAAACTTATGTGGAAGCATCCTGATATTGTGTAAATTTTAAATTGTTAAAATCATGGCCCCAGGAAGTAGGGTGGGGCCACAATAGGGAATCCTAGTTTTTTCATTAAAATATATAGGAAAAATCTTTTTAAAAATCTTCTTCTCAAGAACCCTTGGGCTAGAAAAACTTAACTTATGTGGAAGCTTCCTGGGGTTGTGTAGATTCTAAATTGTTCAAATCATGGCCTTCTGGGGTAGTGTTGGGCCACATTGAGTATTGCAAGGGGGAAACCTGGTGAAGAACAGCAGGGCTAAAGTTACTCAGGTGAGCATTGTGGCCCATGGGCCTCTTGTTAATTATAGACTACATGTATATGTAAGACTCCAAAGCCCCTTGGTCAAACCAAAGTCCGATGATCTGCGCCAAACCACAATGATTTAGTGTGGAAATGGTTGCCAAAGTCTAATGTCTCATTTTCTATGAGACGCAATGCACTAAAGTGCGATGGTCTGACACACCAAAGTCCAATGGTGTGGTGAAGCAATCAACTTTTATGATGTCACAGTATTCAGACGTCAATTGTTGACACCGTTGTCCAGCATTCAAAAGCCAACAGTGTAGTATTAGGCCTAGTTCTCTACAGTTTGACTGATTTTTCTTATTGCTTGCACCCACTTAAGATATTTGCAGGGTTTGTCCTCACACACCACTTGACTGATAACGGTTACAGTGGCTTCAACATTATTGTTGACAAACCAGTCATGTAGAGTTATTCGTGTAACGTGCATGATTGTTCATGTAACATGAGAGATCCTTTGTGTATCAGGCTCAGTCGTTTGCGGTTTTAATCCTGTGTGATTGTATGGTAAGAAATGTGCAAATTTTGTTTTGTAAGTTTTTATACGCCCGTCTTTAGACGGGACATATTATGTTATGGCGTTCATGTCCGTCTGTCTGTCTGTTAGCTTTTCTCGTGTCCGGCTCATAACTTTAATACTATTAGGCCTAGGATTATCAAACTTTGTCAGCTGATACTTCTTGGGTAGAAGGTGTGTCGCGCACTAAAAGTAGGTCGCTCTGACCTTTAATTAAGATGCTATGGCCAAATATGGAAAAATCCTGTCCGGCTCATAACTAGAAAACTATTAGACTTAGAATCATCAAACTTGGCCAATTTATGCATCTTAGGTAGAAGGTGTGTCGCGACCTATTTCAAGGTCACTGTGACCTTTAATTTACGTGAAATTTAAAAATAAAACTCTCTTTTTACTATTAGATTATACAATCCCAAAAAATGCAAGAGTGTTGCAGTATCCTTATTAAAAATATGTTAAATCAAGAAAATACTTATTTTTTCATTATATACTTTACAGCAATCTATAACAAATGTAATGTTACAAGAGAAATTCCACCTCTCCCATGGGTGTAATTATCAAGCACTGGTCAAGGAGAATTTGATAACAGAAAATTGCATGTCAAATTAGAGAGAAATTAGTGTTGAGTGTGAGGAGCTAACTGGTAGAGCATCTCTGATCAAGCAGGTGTTATCTATATCTCTTGAGAACTGGGTAAAAAGAATCAGCCCTGTTGGATTAAATAGTTGGCTAGCCTAACTTTGAAAATGAATTTGGTGAACAGTAATTAAAACTTATATGATATTGTATAATAAATTAATTTGATATTGTATAATAAACTAATTGATATTGTATAATATAATTAAAACTAATTATACTTGGGGGGGGGGGGGGGGTATTGGAATCAGCATGCCCATTGTCTGTATGAATTGCAGCTTAAAACCAGTCTGACATTAAATCTAAAAATAATCAAGTATTTAAAAAAATGTTTTAATTATGGTAGATAGTCCCTACAAATCTAAGAGTAATGCAGGAACCTTATTAAAAATATTGCATCAAGATTACACAAGTTTTTTTCTTTTTATAAATGTTAGTAACAAATAAAAAGAAAATCTTTGTTTTCAAATTTAATATCAGAATGACATAAATATGCATTTTTATTGCACTACAAAGCAGATAGTATGTATAGATCCATTCATCCTGGGAGTAATGAGTGGACATGCATCCAGTTAAAGATTAATTAATGAGTTCAGTGTAGGAAGGCTAGCTGTCTCAATCATTTCTGTTAGAGGTTCTCTGATCAAGCAGCTCTTATCTGTATCCTTTGAGAATTAGACAGAAGAACTGCTTGTCAGTTTATAGCATATGTCATTTGATGGCCAGCCTTTTATTTTTGATATACCATAAGTTTTGGAAGATAGGACGATACTTTTTTTCTCAGAACTGCTGGGGTCGTCCAATTTAACGAATCGACCTATCTAAGGCCCAAGTTTACGAAAAATGCCCCAAAATCAGTAAAATTTACGTCAATTTTAAAGCAAATCTGTGCCATTTTTGTATTTTTTAAAATTACTTTACCGAGGAAAAAAAACGATAAAGAATTAAATATTTATTCCATTGATTTCTTACAAAATAAGTTCCATTAAATGTCCGTCGATGTACAAAAAAACTTATTATATCAATAATTTCTCAAAGTATATTTACAACATGCTGTGTCCATCTTGTAAAGTTGGAAGTCGCAATCGTTTACTAAAAATAAAACCGCAACCGTATCAAAGTTTAAAATACGGAGGAGTTTTCACAATCGCAATTGAATTTTTTTTTTTTACCATTTATTTGTAACGATTAATTGAAATAGTATACCTTAATATTTTTTCATTGTCTTGTGATATTTATTTAAATGTAAAATGTGTGAAATAAAGTGTTGCCGGTAAATTCCTAAAATTATTTACCAAATATACCGCTAGTCATAACTTTTTTGTTTTATATCAGTATTAGTGCTGTGCATCATTGAACAAACAAAACTGTGAAATTCCTGATGACTGTTAAATTGTGAATGTACTCTCAATTAAATTTATTTTTTACAACAATATCTCAAGCAAAATTATAGCATGTTAATATGATTAATTTCAATTGCTTACTGTTACATGTAATAGTCATTTGCGTGTTTTAGCAAATCCCTGGACAAGAAATATAAAAATGGCAGTCATCGCACTTAATATTGTACCCCGGTAAATAATGTCGGAATAAAAGAATGTGTCCACGATGTACTAAAATGGAAATGATTATTGTCTGATTTCGGGTATTAACCTAATTATAGCTGTTGTATACTACCGTATTTATGTGTTTAACGACGGAGTCAAACAACGACGGTGTTGAACAGGCAAGTTGGAGAAAATGCGTTATATCACAATTCAAGGAAGTTTTAACTATGTTTGTGTAAAACACTATTAAAATGCTGTACTCATAAAAATACCAGTTTTTTTTCTTCATATGTTAATATCACGGGTTAAGTTAAAGACCTTTACATGTTCTGATACGTAGTTTCTATGTAAGAATCTCTAGAAAGTCGTTAAACAAAGCCTTGTCCTATCTTCCAAATCGTCCTATCTAAGGATTTTTTAAAAATTATGGCTGAAAATGAGCCTTTCGACCTATATACCCCATCGATATATACCCCAAAACTTACGGTAATTTGATATGGATTAAGTTGTTAAGACTAAATTGATATTGCTTAACATGATATTTTTAATTAATTTTTTGAAAATATCAACAAATTCAGAGTATCATGTCTCACAAATCTGAAAGCTAACACAACCAGTTGAAGATCTATAATGTAATATTTGTTATAATTAATGCCTACACCACAGGAGATGTATAAACAAATATTAGAGGAATGGAAAAATCCTTGAAATCCTTGTATCAAGGTTGACATGATTTTTTTGCACTCTAAACTGTTTATGACAATTGAACAATATTTGACGGGCGTATCATGCTGTGGCGGGGCACTTTATTATCGGAATGTAATTTGTTCAACAAGCATTGTGCTTGTCTGTTAAAGAAATGAAGCACGATTTACATAATTGAATGAACTAATTATCGCTAGTACATGTAAATAAGCAATAAAGTAATTTGTACAATACTAAACAGCATAAGCTGTTAATTTCATTTCATAACCTTCGATAAGATACTTAGTGTTCTCTCCGCTTGACTCGCCGCTAGGTGACGCTATAAATAGCCATATAAAGTCTCCCTATAGAAATTTACTCATTCTTCGATTTGGCTCATGAGTGACACTTACCTGGAATTGTTACGGTCCACTACACTTCGTGGTGTCCGTGTTCATTTGTTTTTTACGTTTTTCCCTCGACCTTGGTTTTATGAGGAAACATTCGGATGTATTGAGCATACCAGACAGTTCCATGTCCTTCTCAAACTGGTCGAGAGAGCAGACTAGGCGTTCTAGGTCGAGTTCGCCGGCGAATTCAAGAGAACACGTTTCTCGACATGGTCGCCATTTTGATAAAGGTGAAACCCCTAGTAGTGGGCACACCAAAGCTCAAACTCACAGTAAGAGTAGAGCGAAGAAAAGGAGACACTCTAGTTCGAGTTCTGGCTCCAGTTCAGATTCTTCAAGTTCTGACGGTTCTAGGAGTAGCAGTGATTCTAGAGCTTCTTCTCGTAAGTCACAGAAGTCGGGTTCGGAATTCATTAATTCCAACACCGGAAGTAGAGAAAACGAAAGTAGCACCTCAAAACCAAAAAAGAAGTGTAACGTCAGAAACGATTGAAGTTTACGAAAGATTTGACATTAATAACGATGTAAAAGGAGAAAAATTTGACAATGAGTTGAAACAGTTTTGTCAGCCATTCTTTACTAAATATTTCAGTGACGAAACCCTGAAAACTAAGATCTTGGACAAGTATCCAATACCCGATGCAGGTGATCTTTTCAAAGTGAAAAAATTAGATTCTTTTATCAGTCCTTTACTGGAAAAGAAAAACAAACAGTTTGATAAAGGAGCTGACAAAGGGGCACAAAATATTCAGTCGAGAATTTACAAAACCTTGGGGCCTCTTTCTAAGTTGTGGGGCATTCTAGAAGATCTGCGTGCTGCCTCTGGGGAGTCTCATGAAGTTGATAACGTTGACGTGACCCACATGTGTTCTTTGCTAGAACAGTCTGTTTGTTTGATTGGCCAAGCAAGTGTAGCAGTTGATCACCATCGCAGAGTCAATGCGACGGTGAAAATTACAGGAGATTACAAGAAGGCTAAGGCCATTTTGGATGAAAATGCTGAAGCTTTAGAAACAAGCGGGAGTAAACTGTTTGGTGATAAATTTATAAAGATCTTAAAAAAGACAGGGAAAAGAAGAAAAGAGGCTAACGAGGTAGTTGATGCTTTTCAGCCAGAGAAAAAGAAAAGAAAGAAGTCAACTTTTTACAATCGACCTTCTACTTCCTATACCAGTTACGGGAATAAGCAAAGGTTCAGACAGCCCTTTCAAGATGGGCCCTCCGCCAGATTTTCGGAGGGCAAAAGATACAGGTTCAACAGACCTAACCAGAGTTACAGAAAGAAGTCGGACAGGTATGGACAATATACCTCAAAATTTAGAAAGGGAAAGAACTCTTACTTATGCAGAAGAAGCGTTAAGCTCATTTTCTGTAGTAGTTCTAAAAAAATCGGAAATTTTTCCAGAAATTCTGGGTTTAAATCTACAGTTGGTAGATCAAGAAAATGTAATCCCTGTTGGGGGGAGGCTAAAGTATTTCATAAACAATTGGCAAAGAATAACAAAAGATCTAACAATTCTAAGAACAGTTCAGGGAGTTTCTTTAGATTGGATAAGTCATCCAGTTCAAGAAAAAATTCCTCATCCCCCCGTTTTAAGCTCAGAACAAGAAAACATTCTTCAAGAAGAAATAACAAGTTTGCTACAGAAAGATGCAGTAGTAAGAGTTACTTCCCATCAATATCAATTTGTCAGCAACATGTTTACAGTCCCAAAGAAAGACGGGGGACATCGACCCATAATAAATCTAAATCCATTAAACAGATTCCTTCTTTATCAACATTTCAAGATGGAAGGTCTGTTCATGGTTCAAGATTTAATGGAAAGGGGTTTTTACATGTGCAAAATAGATCTGAAAGATGCATATCTGACAGTCCCAATCAATCAAAGGGATCAAAAGTTTTTGAGATTTCTATGGAGAGGGGAGATGTTTCAGTTCCAGACACTTCCATTCTGTCTGGCCTCTGCTCCAAGAATATTCACAAAACTTTTAAAACCAGTAGTAGGTCTTCTAAGAAGGTTAGGAATAAAACTCATAATCTACTTAGACGACATACTTATTCTAGCCAGAAACATGTATCTCTTACAGATGCTTGGTTTCATGATAAACTGGAAAAAATCTATATTAGACGCAGTCCAAGAAATTTCTTTCTTTTGGGGTTCGAAATAAGCTCCGTAAATATGCTCTTCAGATTACCAGAAGAAAAAGTGCAAAAAATAAAAGAAAACTGTACACAAGTTCTGAAAAAAGAAAGTCTGTCTGTCAGGGAAATGTCCCAGTTGATAGGAAAATTAATTTCAACAATGCAGGCAATAATTCCAGCAAAATTACAATGTCGATGCATGCAAATGACTCAGATCAAGGGGTTACTAGAAAACAAACATTACGAAGCAATGATTCCTATATCAAGTGGGGTAAAAACAGAACTAAGATGGTGGATAGATCAGTTAGAAATTTCAAATGGGAAATCAATCATTGCTTCAAATCCCTCAATGATTCTCACATCAGATGCCTCAGACCTAGGATGGGGGGCCACATACGAAACTCAAAGCACAGGAGGGTTTTGGTCCCCAGTAGAGAAATCCTATCACATAAATGCAAAAGAACTCCTGGCAGCTTTTTTGGCAGTTCAATCATCTGCAAAATCAAAAAGAAATATTCAAATTTTAATAAAAATAGACAATATAACAGCAGTAGCACACATAAACAGATTGGGCGGAACAAAATCTGCATTACTAAATCATCTGGTAAAACAAATATGGGATTGGTGTCAAGTAAATCAAATCTCCCTAGTAGCAGAATTTATTCCCGGATCTCTGAACACAAAAGCAGACTGGGAGTCAAGAAATCAGCAAGATTCAGGGGATTGGATGTTAGACAAACCAATTTTCAATCAAATTATGAATCTTCTAGGGTGGTGCAAAGTAGACCTTTTTGCCTCTCGTCTAAACCATCAACTTCCTCAATATTACAGTTGGAAAGCAGACCCAGGGGCCAGGGGGATCAATGCTTTTCTACATTCTTGGAAGGGAATGAAAGCTTACATATTTCCCCCCTTCAGTCAGATAAGCAAATGTTTAGGGAAGATAAGGGAGGAACAGATAGAATCAGTAGTACTGATAGCACCAGTTTGGCAAGCTCAACCCTGGTATCCTCTTCTGTTAGAAATGTTAATTCACAACCCAGTCCTTCTTCCACCATATCCCAAACTGTTAACATCTCCAACAGGCTTACCTCATCCTCTCACATCAGACAAATCCCTTCATCTAGCCGCATGGATGGTTTCGGGGAACACATACAAACAAGGTCTCTTTCTAGAGAAGCTGCCTCTTTACACTCCCAAGCATGGAGACCAGGAACTAGAGCAGCTTACAAAAGTGCCTGGGGAAAGTGGGTTGGCTGGTGTGGTTCAAAGTCATTTGATCCAATTCACTCCCCTCTGGAACCTATTCTAGAGTTTTTAACTGTTTTGTACAATGAGAACAAACAGTACAGGACAATTAATACCTACAGATCTGCAATTTCCAAAAACCATGCTCTTGTAGAGGGTCAACGTGTAGGACAACATCCTTTAATTGTTACTCATATGAGAGCTATTTTCAATATGAGAACCCCAAAACCAAGATATCAAGAATCTTGGGATGTAGACATTTTACTCAAGTTTATTGATAACTTAGGTAATAACAGAAGCTTTTGTCTGAAAAAGTTATCGTGTAAATTAGTGGCATTACTTGCTCTGACCTCGGCTGGCAGAGCCTCAGAACTTAACCAGTTGAATGTGAATTTCATGATAGATTCTGGTGATTGCATTTCATTTAAATTGTCTAAACCTACAAAGACTTGCAAGCCAGGGAATCCTTTACATTCTATTGTATTCACTGCTTTTGAGATAAACACTTTATGTGTGGTAGAATGTATTAGATCTTATATAGAAAGAACAGTTGATTTTAGACATGTTTCAGACAACATAGACAGATCCTGGTTGTTACTGAGTTATGTAAAACCACATCACCCAGTGACAACTAGTTCTATTTCTAGATGGTTAAAAACCATAATGGCTGAAGCTGGTATTAACACTGACCAGTTTAAAGCTCATTCCACTAGGTCAGCTTCAGTATCAAAAGCTTATTTGGCAGGAGTTTCTGTTTCTGAAATTATGCAACAAGCTCATTGGGCTAAGGAGAGTACCTTTGCCAGGTTTTATTGTAAACCAGTACACAAGTCGAGCTTTCAAAATTCAGTATTGAAAAGGTAATAATAAGGGCTTTAAAAGAACACTAAGTATCTTATCGAAGGTTATGAAATGAAATTGTAGATTTCATAAGCACACGTAGTGTGTGCAATGGAATCCTAATTTCATGAATAACCTGAGATAAGATATGAAAGTGTTCCCACCCACCCTTCCCATTACCTTTTGATTTTGTATTGCATTGGTTATATCACTGTCTGATATTAACTCATCACTGTCTGATATTTTTCAGATCATAAGAAGACTGGACAATTATAAAGAAAGAAGAGATTTCTTTGTTGAATATAATTGTGATTTGAATAAATCAATCTAAGAGTTTACTTCATTTTAGTTTTTCCTTACAATGTAAGGTTTACGTTGTACTCCCTCACCAATTCGAAGAATGAGTAAATTTCTATAGGGAGACTTTTTATATGGCTATTTATAGCGTCACCTAGCGGCGAGTCAAGCGGAGAGAACACTTTCATATCTTATCTCAGGTTATTCATGAAATTAGGATTCCATTGCACACACTACGTGTGCTTATGAAATCTACAACTTTTTATGATAAGTACATCAAAAATGTATATCTTTACAAAAAATAAACAATTCCCAATGCTAACATAAATATTTAGGTGCCGAATGTACACGACATGAATGTCAGGATTACTTTTATCAGTGTTTATCCCTGATTACTTTATTTTTATTATTTCTGCAAATGAATTTATTGTAAAAAAAAATAGTTGAATTGAGAGATTCACAAATGGATGAACAATGGATATGGTTTAAATTCATTTTTTATGCCTTTTTTTATGCCCCCTCCCCCCTCTTACTGCATATCATAAATCCACTAGAATCAAAACTCAAGGCCCACCTGTATCATCTGATAGAACATGCAGCAATGGATCATAAATTACATCCTTACATATCAAAAAGATAAAAAAAAAATTCAATTTTCCTAAATCAAAGAATTACGTATATAATCATTTATAATCGAAAATAACTACAGGGGCTGACAAATAGATTTTTTAGGCACTTGTTCAAGGGCAAGTGCATGGTCAAAATTCGCTTGCCCTACCTGAATATTTGCTTGTCCAACTATGCATAAATGCTATTATCATATTTATATATATTAAAAAAAATGGAATACAAATACTCAGTACATGTAGATCTGCAAACCCCTGTACAAAGCTTTACATCTATGACTTGCATATAGATTTTATTTTTCCAAGTCACTTGCCCATGGGCAAGTGGATGATAAAATTCCACTTGCCCAACCTTAAAATTCACTAGCCCCAGGCGTTGGACAGTGGGATTTGTCAGCCCCTGAACTATTAAGTCTTGTTTAGTTTCAAATAACCATTTCTATTTTTTTTTTTTCAGTTTTCCAAAGTCGATAAATTGCATCAATAATTATTTGTAATCTAAAATAACTATATCAAGCCTCATATCATTTTGAAAATATCCTCTCCTAAATATTTTTAACTATTTTACGTGATGAATCATGCATTTGCATTAGCAATCGTGAAAGATCATGTAATGTGTAGAATCATGTATGTGATAGATCATTCTAGTAACAGCTAGGTTTAATCGTGTGTTAATCATGCAGAATTGTTCGTGTAACGTGATTGTTTGTGCATGTTGTAAGCAATAACGTTGCAGCCACTGTAGTCCTTGCACACCTTAATTCGAGTGATTATTGGATAATATTGCACTCACCTGGGAGATTAAGGGTTAGTTTTTGCATACTATGGACTATATAGGGTTAGTCTGGCACCCACCAAAAAGATTTAGGTTGGTCCTTGCACTCTATTTGACTGATTAGGAGTAGTCTCTCTCCCAACCAAGATATTTAGGTTAGTTGTTGCATACTGTTAGAGCTATAAGAGATAAGGGTTAGCCCCGGGACCATTTGGGAAAATAGGACTAGTTGTACAATTAAATTTTGGCATATTCTAGTAAACCATTAAATTCACTTCCATAATCGTATATTTAATACAGTCATGTATTCATTTTTATTCATTTCAAAACATAGGACTGTGGTGTGGCGCGGCATCCCAATTTGGGGCAGTAGCACTTTGACGTCATAACCTTTATTTGCATTTATTTTCAGACTTTTTTCAGACTGCACCATCAGACTTTAGCGTGTTAAACCTTTGGGATGACCATTGAACTTTGGAGTCCCATCGCACTTTCGAGTCTTACATATATATTAGCTATATATATATATATATATATATATATATATATATATATATATATATATATATATTATATATACAGTGGCGCCTCGTTTATCCGGACGCCTCTGTCCCCAACGAAATCGTCCGGATAAATGAATCGTCCGGATAATTGAATCACATATCAAAAAGCACTCTCTATATAAGCATGTATATATGCACATTCTTGTTTCAAATGTGACAGCAAAGAAAAAAAAGCTTTTAAATTATATTTTGGTTAATTGTTTTAAGAGCAGTAATTGATTAATGAAAAAATATAGTAAAATGTAATTTACACAATAAAAAAAATGGATGACCAATTTTATGCCGAGACCTCCTTTTTTAATTCACCTTCTCTTTGACATGTGACTTCATGGGTTGAGCAAATTTTGATCTACTGTTGTTTTATTTTGCCATATATTATAATTATTGAAACTTATATGATATGACAGAACTGTTCAGCACCATCATTGAAAATGTTCAAATATAAACTATCCCGGTATATTCCCCGTATATTCATTACACAGGGTTACTGTAAAACTAATAAAACAAAGTATTAAAAAAACATTCGTAAACACAAGCCATCTTCATAATTATCAATATTATTTTTTTCTACAGACGCTAAGTTTGAATTTCGATCCTTAAAAAATACCTTGAAAAACGTAATCAACTTCTGTATGTAACGCCAGTTTTATATGTTATGGACGTTTGTAAACAGTAGTACATTAAATAGAGGTATTTCTTCTATTATGTACCTTTCTATACTGTCTTGTGGGAAAAAAAGCGTTTCAAATACAGTTACGTTTTTTAGAAATGGAACATCGTATTTTAAACTAACGTAATTGACATGATAAAGAGCATTACGAAATCGCTCGTTATTTATTGTTCATTTTATTTACAACTCTCCAAAATTCTCCTGAATTTAGCGATGTATATAAGGTTAGCAATATGATTTTGAACGGATTATTATTTAATTAATGCACAGTGTCAGCTAAATTCTTTGAGCTTCATAATAAAGATAAACGTGGGATTGAATTGGGGTAAACACACGCTAATTATAGACGCTATTGTTTGTAGGTCACAGGTAACCGCCTTCAAATTGACTGCATTGCCAATGTTTTTACAACAATTAACACGAATGCAAGATAAGTGTGAAAATGTCGTTTTTGAAAAATTACCGTCCGGATAAACGAGTCATTTTTCAATGAACTATTATGTTTTGTAGTAGAAATTGACCGTCCGGATACGGAACGCGAATTTCCGGATTAATGAGACAAAATAACGTGGAAAAAATCGGTTCCCAAAAAATATCGTCCGGATGGTGAAGCGTCCGGATAAATGGCGTCCGGATAAACGCGGCGCCACTGTATATAAACAGTGTTTAAAACTTTTGTCCTAATATGCATGGTTTCTGAGAAGGTTGAGTTCAAGCTTATCATAAATTTGATGAATCCATGAAATTTATGTTGAATCTAATACCAATTTATATCTTTCTGTCCAAACATTAATTAATTTTTATCAGGAGAGATTATTTCATGCAATGAATAAAAAATAATATTATTTGTCTGAAGTGCATAAAAAAAATGCACGTAGTTATGCAAAATAAATAATTCATTTTTCTGCTTCCTTTTTCACACCCTTGTTTGAGTTTTGTAAAAAAAAAAAAAAAAAAAAAAAAAAAAAAAAAAAAAAAAAAAAAAAGAAGTTTGTTAAATAATATATGTGCTTATCAAATGGTTTTAATTAGGTTAACTTTTTTCTGTCCTGACCATGCTAGACCAATTATTTACATTAGAAACAAAAAAATCGGTCACATGATTGGACAAAATGGTTGCTATACAAGGAAAAATGGCAATTTCGCTTGAATTTGTTAAATGCTGATTGCGTTACGCAGGTGACTGGTTAATACAGTTAAATTACATAGGAAATTTCATTGGGAGAAAACAAAATAACCTCACAGGACATGCATGCAGGTGAATGCTGGGTAAAGGTGACCACTATGACAAGTTTGACTATATATCCTTTTTAGCTCACCCAGTGCTTAATAGCCATTGCGTCCATTGCTGTAAAAGGAAGCTTCCCAATTAAAAATTGACTTTTTCCATTTAAATTTAGGTAAAAATTCACAAATGACAAACGGATTGTATTTTTCAGTGCTTTTTGTATTAAAGTAGTATGGGATACCTCCATGTTATGACGTATTTCCGTTTGAAGTATTGTTTTGATTTGCGTTTTGTTTTGAGTGCTTATTATTGGGTCAAAATTTGTAGATACACCGATGAAAAGAACACTCTGAAGCTATTTCAATGCAAGTTCTCACAAGTCAGCATTTTAAGTAAAAATAGACCAAAAAAATCGCAAGTATATAAATTTACTTATATTTGTACAATGGACATTTAAAAAGCAAACCCCTGTTAAAGATAGTTTCAACATTGCTGCTTTTGAACACTTTTAAGCAAAAGCTGTATTTCATTTGGTTGAGTAAGTGTACAGCACCTTGTGTGCGATGAGGCATGGAAGAGTCCGATTACTTCACATTGTGCTGAATTTTCACCAATCAAATATCACATTGACCAGAGCTGGACTTCTTTGTTATTTAATTCAAGAAGTAACTGTTTGGTCACAAATCAGCTAGCTGTTGTGTATAGTCCCAAAACGTTTAGATGAATGCAATTGCTCTGAACAAGACACGTCCTGGAAAGTGATTGTTCATGCATTGTTTTCAAAACAGTTCAAAGTTGAAAACTACAAAGTGCGATTTTTTTAATATGGTTTGGAAAAAATGCTCATCATTTCTGAAATAGCACCCAGGTTTTTTCAACCCTTGGAAAATAAAGAAGGATAACTCTTCCGCTCGGATCTTTTAATTCAAAAAATTTTAAATGCATTTTATATTTTCCATCTATATATATATTTTCAATTTGTTTATTTCAGTTTGCTAACATATTAAGATACATTCTAATTGTAGACTTTCATGAAATGTTATCCGTTTGTTTTCAAGAAATAAAGTTTTCCCAGTTTTTTTAGGCTTATTTTTTGTTGAAAATTAAAAAAATACTAAGACATATTTCTTGTCATTTTTGTTTTTATATACACTTTATATTTATTATTTAGTAAACGCCTGCCTATAATATTAAGCTTATGAAAAAAGAATTATACAAGAAAAAAAATCATTTTTGTATTTCTCATTAAAATAATTGAAAAAAATTATTAAAATTACAACTTAACATACTGAAAGGTGGGGGTATTTCAAATCCTCCTAATTTGGGTATATAAATGTACAAATCTTAATCCCCTGGGGTAAGGTAGGGCCACAATGGGGAATCAAATTTTTACATTGGAATATATAGGAAAAACCTTTTAAAATCTTCTTCTTAAAAACCAGTAAACCAGAAAAGTTGAAACTTACATGGAAGTCTTCTGGGTTGTGTAGATTCTAAATTACTCAAATCATGACCCCCGGGGGTAGATTGGGGCCACAATGGGGAATCAAAGTTTTACATTAAAATATATAAGAAAAAATCTTTAAAAATCTTCTTCTCTAGAACCACTGGGCCAGAAAAGCTTAAACTTACAAGGAAGCATCTTGGGGTAGTGTGGATTCAAAATTGTTCAAATCATGACCCCAGGGGTAGGATAGGGCCACAAAGGGGAATCAAAGTTTTACATTGAAATATATTTAGGGAACACCTTTAAAAATCTTCTTCTCAAGAATCAGTAGGCCAGAAAAGCTGAAACTTACATGGAAGCATCCTGGGGTAGTGAAGATTCTAAATTATACAAATCTTGACCCCCCAGGAGAAGGGTGGGACAACAATGGGGATTCAAATTTTTACATTGAAATTTACAGGAAAAATCTTTAAATATCTTCTTCTCAAGAACCACTGGGCCAGAAAAGCTGAAACTTACATGGAAGCATTCTTGGGTTGTGTAGATTCTAAACTGATCAAATCATGATCCCCAGGGGTAGGGTGGGGCCACAATCCATATTACAAGGGGAAAATCTGGTGACGAACAGCAGGGCCAAAGTAACTCAGGTGAACATTGTGACCCATGGGCCTCTTGTTTGTCTTCAGTAAACTTTTCACATTTTTTACTTTTTCTCAAGAACCACTAGGCAAATTTCAACCAAGCTTGCTGTAAAGCATCCTTGGCTGAAGAGGATTTGAAGGGCCTTGGCCTCTTTCAAGGGGAGATACATAGGAATAAGCGAAAGTTTAATGGCATCTCCTCCTCCAGAACAAAGGGGCCAGTAAAGATGAATCTTATGTAAGAGCTTCATTACCTAGTGTAAATTCAAATTCGTTTAAATCATGCCCCCAGGGGTAGGGTGGGGCCACAATGAGTGATCAAAGTTTTACATGGGAATACATAGGAAAAATCTTTTAAAATGTTCTCAGGATGATTAGTTATATTTATTTGGAAGCATCCTCAGGTAGTGTAGATTCATATTTGTTCAAATCTTGACCCCCTGGGCAAGGAAGCACAATAAGCAATCAAAGTTTTACATAGGAATTTACAGGATGAATCATCAAATCTTAATAACAACAAAACCTTTGGGGTCACAATGAGCGATCAAAGTTTTACATAGAAATTACATTCTCCTCCTCAAGAACAGTAATGGTATGACTAGTCATATGGAAACATCCTCAGGTAGTTTGATTCAATTTTTGAGGATGAGGATATAGTGTAGATTAAAATTTGCACGGGGATTTACCCTGGGGCAAAGGGCGTGGTCTCAAGGTCACTTCAAAGTTGACCAAAAATTACATTTATTAAAATGTTGATATTTTGCTTACTATAAGGACTAGGATCATCAAATCTTGTCAGTTGATGCATCTAAAGACATCATATCATGTTGACTCAAAATTAGGTCACGGTGACCTACTTTTTAAATTTTACGGCCATTCTTTTTCAAAATGACTTAGAGGCATATTTTGAACAGTTTAAGGCCTATGATCATCAAACTTTGTCAGTTGATGTATCTTGGGTCCTGGGAGTATGTCAACTAAAAAGTAGGTCACCTTGACTTACTTTTTGAATTTTATGGCTAATCTTTTTCAAAACAATCAAGGTCATTAATTCAAATCCCGAGAGGTTTAAAATCATTAAATCTTGTTAGATGATGCATCTTGGGACCATAAAACATATTTATTAAAAAGTAGGTCACAGTGAAAATATTTTGAAACTTGAAAAAAATATGAAAGTACAAAACACTTTTATAAAAAGTTTGTTGAAAAGATAACAGAGTCCCCCTCAATGGCTTTAAAGAAATGGGAGGAAAAACTTTCAATACATATTAATGAAAATAAATGGAAAGACTCTTTTTCTTTACCCTATTTAATAACAAAGGACACAAAGCTTCGATGTCGGTTTAAGCTTTTACATCAAATAATTTTTACAAATAGCAAACTTATGAAATGCAAATTATCTGAAACAGAACTTTGTTCTTTTTGCCATGATACTAAAGAAACAATTATTCATCTATTGTGCTTGTGTCCTTATTCCGTTACTTTATGGTCTAATTTAAGAGATAAACTTCGAAATGCATGTGGTTTAATTATTAAATTTACTGCTGAAGAAATCATATTTGGATATATTAAAAGTTCTAGTGAAACTGATTTCAGAACTTTGAACATAATTATTCTGGTTGCAAAGCAAAATATAATGAATTGTAAATGGAAAAATATAACACCGTCTTTTTATGCTTATTTGGAAGTACTTAGATATTATAGAACTATAGAGCTTTTTTCCTCCTTTTCTCTCTCTCATAAGAAAGCAGACATGATAAAGCAAAGTTGGGATTTTTTTAAAACATTTCTCAGTCAGTGAAGGTTTAAATGTTACGGAAAAAAATGCTGTCTATTTTTCAAAACTGTTCAAATGGATCTCTTTTATCTATCATGTAGAATATTTGTTTTTATGCCATTCTATTGTAGTTTTGGAATGTTTGTATAAAAATGCATGTTATGACGTAAATAACTATATGAATGACAAAAAAATTATCAAACAAAGGAAGCGTATGGTTATGATTAGGAAGAATGCCTCTTTTAAAATTGTGAAATTCATGGCCCCTGGGTCAGTTTATCAGAAGAAATTCAAGGCCCTTGGGCCTCTTGTTAGATAACTGAAGCCCTTCCAGACCAAAATTACGATGTGCAATATAATCAATATATTCCGGTATATTGTGATTTTTTATTGCGCGATACGTATCATAACATGGAGACTAAAATACCGTATTTTGTATGCAATGACTAATTCCAGAAATAATTATTTTTATCGTTCAAACTCTTGAATAACAATTACAGGAATTGTAGGAAATGTAAAACAATGGCATCCTAGCACCTAAACATGCTTCATTAAATAAATATATAAATAAAATTGAAAAAAGGGAAGTTTTGTTTTCACACTACATTTGTAAGAAAAATCATGGAAATTCATTTAAAATCATAGTAAAAATTGTATGAAAAAAATATCATGATATTATTATGATAATTTCGGAAAAAACATAATATATCGCAATACATTATTTTTGGCGATACCCATCCCTAACGAAATATTTATCTTGATGTATTGTAGTCTATATGTGTACCAAGACTTGATGAAAGCAGAACAGAACTAAAACTCAGCACAAACAAGTGGAGCTAAAACTCTGAAAATAATTAAATTTTTTTCATTTGCAGTAGAAATGAAACTAGATATCATTAGCTCTTCTGAGCCAAAGGCCATTTGTGTGGTGTGCGTTAACTTTTTTGGAAAATGGGCCATATCTCAAGAACCCCTTAGTAATTTTTTTTCAAATTTGTCACAGAGTATCCTTGGCCCAAGGGCTTTCATTTATACTAAAACTAGGGATGTGTCCCATAAACAAGGTGTGATAATTAGGGAAATAAAAACAAAAGTAGTGGTTGCTAAAAAATCTTCTTCTCAAGAACCACTGGACAGATTATCACCAAACTTATATAGAAGAATGAGGATATGTTGTAGATTAAAATTTGCAAGGGGAATTGCCCTTGGGCAAAGGGCATGGTCTTCAAGGTCACTTCAAAGTTGACCAAAATCTACGTTTTGTTTAATCTTTTTTATTTTGCCCACTATAAGGCCTAGGGTCATCAAATCTTATCAGTTGATGCATCTTCAGACCTCACATCATGTTGACTCAAAAGTAGGTCACGGTGACCGATGCAGTTTATGCATCATAAGACCTTGAAGTGCACCAACCAAAAAGTAGGTCACTGTGACCTACTTTCTGAATTTAATAGCTTATCATTTTCTAAACATTAAAGATCAATATTTCAGATACTAAGAGGTTTAGAATCATCAAACCTTGTAAGCTGATGCACTTATGGGCCTTAAAACAGATTTATCAAAAAGTAGGTCACAGTGACCTACTTTTGGAATTTTACACGTATTTATTTTAAAATTGTTTTAAGGGCATATTTTTGACACTATAAAGCATAGAATCATCAAACTTAGTCTGTCGATGCATCATGAGTCCTCGGAGTATGTAAACCGAAAAGTAGGTCACCTTGACCTACTTTTGCAATTTTATGGCTTAATTTAAATATTCCATATACCAATTGGCTTAGAATCATCAGACTTTGTCAGTTGATGCATCTTGAGTCCTCAAAGTGTATTGACCAAAAAGTAGGTCACAGTGACCTTCTTTTGCAATTTCATGGCTAAATTTTAATATTTCAGATACTAATTGGCTTGTAATTATCAAACTTTGTCAGTTGATGCATCTTGGGTACCAAGAGTGTGTTATCCAAGTGTGTTATCCAAAAGGAGGTCACCGTGACTAACTTTTGGAATTTGATGGCTTTTTCAGATACTAATTGGCTTAGAATTATCAAACTTTGTCAGTTGATGCATCTTGAATCTTTGTAGTGTATCAACCAAAATATAGGTCACTGTGTCCTACTTTTGCAATTTCATGGCTTAATTTGTAAATTTCAGGTACTAATTGGCTAGGAATCTTCAAACTATGTCAGTTGATGCATCTTGAGTCCTCAATGTGTGTCAACCAAAAAGTAGGTCACCATGGCCTACTTCTGGAATTTTAATGACTTTTTTGCTTACTGATTGGCTTAGAATCATCAAACTTTGTCAGTGAATTCATCTTGAGTCTTGGGAATGTATCAACCAAAAAGGAGGTCTGTGTGACCTACTTTTGCAATGTCATGGCTTGATTTGAATTTTTCAGGTACTAATTGGCTTGGATTTAAGAATTTTGTCAATTGATGCAATTTGGGTACCCGGAGTGTGTCAACCAAAAAGTAAGTCACTGTGACCTACTTTAGGAATTTGATGGCTATTTCAGATACTTATTGGCTTAGAATCATCAAACTTTATCAGTTGATGCATCTTGAATCCTCAGAGTGTATCAACCAAAAAGTAGGTTACTGTGACCTACGTTTTGCAACTTCATGGCTAAATTTAAATATTTCAGATACTAATTGGCTTGGAATTATCAAACTTCGTCAATTGTTGCCATGCTGACCTACTTTAGGAATTTCAAGGCTTTATCCTTATATAGAGGTTACCAAGAGCCTTAGAACAGATGAGATTATAAGTTGTACAATTTTCAGAAGAGCGATTCTAGACCCTTGGGCTCTTGTTTTTATTATAATGTTACTTCTCATTACAGCTTTAGGTTTGAGGAAATATTCTGTGACAGAGAGAGAGTCCAAGAAGTACAGAGTGAATTACAAACTGTTATCAAAGATGGAGTCGAAAAGTTGGGCGTTTTGCTCTCAAGGAAAAATGACTATAAAAAGGGGGCTGCAATTAAAGGGCCTTACATGAAGAGAATTAAAAGGATAAAGAAAGGATAAAAGGACAGATGAAAAGGAGGATACAGAGATAATGATTCTTAATGTAGTCATAATAGTTCTTCAGATGAAAATACTAATTATGCACATATATGTATACATATATAGAGGTATGCAGACATGTAGGAACTACATGAGGATTAGTGGGCAAAGTCGAAATTAATTACTTATAATGTTTTATATTTTTAGATCACCTGAGTCACTCAGGTGACCTATTGCTAACTGTTTTTGTCCATCATAAACTCCATTCTAAACTTCTTCTCAAAAACCAATGGAATAATTTCAATCAAACTTAACACAAAGTATCTTGGGTGAAGGGGATTCAAGTTTGTTCAAATGAAGGGTACATGTAGTACCACGTCCAAGAGGAGATTTAAAAAAAGCAAAAGTAGGGTGGGGTCATTTAAAACCTTCTCAAGAACCACTAGGCCAGATGAGATGAAACATTATTTAAAAGCTATATAGTTTATAGACATAGTTTATATGACATATTATAGATTCAAATTTATTCAAAGCATAGACCCCCGGGGAAGAGGATCAAAATTTTACATGTAAAAGTATATGAAGAAAAATCTTCATGACCCCTGGTGTTGGGTAGGGCCACAAAGGGCAATCAAAATTTTACCAAGGAATATATACAAAGTAAAATCTTTAAAAATCTTCTTTTTTATGAAGAACAGAAAAGCCATGATAATTCATATTAATATAATTCATATCAACAGGATAAATAGGAAAAATATTCAAAATTCTTCTCAAGACAAGCAGAGTCATGATATGATTTTTATTTTATTTTATTTTTAATGCAAAATGCACCCCTTTTTTTTAATGATGTCAACATCAACACACAATGACATTTACCTATCAATTAAAAATTTATTAAGAAACATTTTGTAATAATTTAATTTTGGTTGTAACGTGTCATTTGATTGGATAAAAAATTAATTTATATCATATTACCTGTGTTGCCTACATCATAATGACTTGCGTCAAAAACATGTCAATCTGCTTGCCGTTACATTTAAAATATGTACAATCTGAAGGCAGTTTTGAAGGGTAGATTATCTTATTTTCTACACTTAATAATTGAAAATTAAATTATAAGGAATAAATTTAATAGCTACCCAAGTTGTTGCTACTGGTGTAACCTGGGTTGGAACAGTTTACGCTTTTTTGTAAACTGTCCCAAGTTATACAGTATAAATTGGGTAGCTATTAAATTCATTCCTAATTAATCAATTAATTAATAATTAATTAAGAATGGATGGTTTACAATAAAGAGACTCGATGAAGAATGTCTGGAATGGTTTACTTAGAAAAGAAAAAAGTCTCAGAAGCAAACTTTGTCATGTAAAAGGTTAATGATTTATAAATTAATAAAAGCTTGAAGTGTGTGTGGTATTTTTTTTTTGGGGGGGGGGGGGGTTGAAAGAGATAGAAGGGATCCCCTAAATATGAAACATCTTTTTATGCAAAAAGTAAACATTTAACCCTTTGAAATAAAAGGCATCACAAGACTGGCAACAGTTTATTTAAGCTTACCTGAGCTGAAAGCTCAAGTGAGCTTTTCTGATCACATTTTGTCTGTGGTCTGTCCATCTTTCTGTAAACTTTTCTTCTCCAGAACCACTGGGCCAATTTCAAGCAAACTTGCCACAAAGGATTCTTGGGTGGAAGGGATTCAAGTTTGTTCAAATGAAGGGCCATGCCCTCTTTCAAAGGGAGATGATTAGGAATAAGTGAAAATTTGATGGCGTCTTTTAAAAATCTTCTCAAGAACCAGTGGGCCAAAAAAGTTTAAACTTATGTGAAAGCTTAATTACAAAGTTATGTGAAAGCTTAATTACAAAGTGTAAATTCATTTTTTTTTTTTTTGTAAAATCATGACCGCTAGGGGAAGGGTAGGGCAACAATGTGGGATCAAAGGGTGGGACCACAATTGGGGATCAAAGTTTAACATAGAAATATATAGGAAAAATTGTAAAAAAATCTTCTTCTCAAGAAAAGTAAGCCATGATTAGATTGACTGTATGTTGTTTAACGTCCCATTCGAGAATTTTTCAATCATATAGAGATGTCACCGTATGCAGGTGATTTTAGACATAGACTCGGCACCAAGGGTCATTAAGCAGTAAGGGTTCTTTACCATGCCAATGCCTACCGTGACACGGGACCTCAGTTTTGGAAGCATCCACAGGTAGTGTAGATTCAATTTTGTTCAAATCATGAATTGGCCCCCCTTGAGGGGGGTAGGAAGGCACAATGGGGAATCAACATTTTACATAGGAATATATGGGAAAAAATCTGCTGCTGAAGAACAGGGCCTCTTGTTTTATTTTTAATATCAACTTGGTCAACGAAGAAAATATTGGCCTTGCTCCTAAAATAAAATGGTCAATTTTAATCTAATTGATACCATCACTTAGTGATATTGTCTTCCTGAATTTATGAAAATTTCATTAATTTTTAAGTATAATGAATATGAGAAAAATCCCTCCTTAATGTCATGATGTTAAAGTACAAGGGTCATTCAAAAATTATGCGGACTCTTCTATTATTTACTCTCATAGATGTCAAATATCAAAAATTTTAC
Source organism: Saccostrea echinata (assembly GCF_033153115.1). Lineage (NCBI taxonomy): Eukaryota > Metazoa > Mollusca > Bivalvia > Ostreida > Ostreidae > Saccostrea > Saccostrea echinata. Next base: position 16,942,044 of record NW_026889796.1, on the reverse strand, counting down.
AGAAACATATTTCTTGTAAGACTTCAGAAGAACTTTTAGCAATTTTTAGCTCTTCTGAGCCAAAGGCTCAAAGAGCTAATGCTATGGCCATTTGTGGTGTGCTTAAGCTTTTTGGAAAATGGGCCATATCTCAAGAATCTCACAGTCAATTTTTTTCAAATTTGTCAGAGTATCTTTGCCCCAAGGGCTCAAGGACTAAAACAAGGGCAGATAATTAGGGAAATAAAAAAAAAGTAGTGGTTGCTAAAAAAAAATCTTCTTTTCAAGAGCCACTAGGCAGATTATCATTAAACATACATACAAGGATGAGGATATATTGTAGATTGAAAATTGCTCAAGGCAACACACTGCGGCATAGGGCATGGTCTCAAGGTCACTTCAAAGATGACCAAAATTTACGTTTTGTTTAATCTTTGATATTTTGCCCACTATAAGGCCTAGGATCATCAAATCTTGTCAGTTGATGCATCTTTGGACCTCATATCATGTTGACTGAAAAGTAGGTCAAGGTGACCTACTTTTTGAATTTTGCAGGTATTCATTTTAATTTTGATGCATAACTTGGATACTTTTTATAAGTTTAAAAGATGATTCACTAAGTTTCCCTAAGTATTTTTATTAACTCTTGTCATTATCATAATATATTAATTTTTACATCCACTGAATATTATCTTCTTTATTTTTTAAGAAAACCGTTGCCGTTTATCAGTAAGTAAACACCGCTATATGCATATCACCTCTACAGATTTCCTGAGCAGTGGCTGTTCCATCAATGAAACGTACAATGACGTAAATATCAACAATACACTATTTCATCAACTAAATCTTAGTACTTTGAATGATTATTTGTATAGATATACATATAAACAATAAATATCTTTGTTTGTTAGTACGGGGATTAATGTTGCAGCTATTTCAGAAAAAAAATTACATAACCCGCTTACGCGGGTTACGCATTTTTTTGCAACAGCTGCAACATTACTTCCCGTACTAACAACCAAGAAAGAATTTTAGTGTTTAAGTGATCTCATTCAAACCAATGAGATTCACTGGATAACCGACATTCATTTTGAGGACTTATGACTTTTCTGCGTACGATAAGGAGGAAGAAGTGATCAGAAGCAGTATCTTCGTTTTAGGGCATACAAAAATAATATTTTTCTCTATTAGAATTTTTTTAGGTTCTGATATAAGTAATTGTCTGAATCCTAATATTTTGAAGATTTGAACATAATTTGCATGTTATGATGTATCATGCATTTGGGGGGGGGGGGGGGGTCGATTTTCCCGTTTTTACGTCATGAAGTTGCTTTATAAGCAACCTCATTGGACAAATTTTTATATTAAAACTGAAAAAAAATAACTTATAAAACTTCTAACGTTGTCTATGGAATTGAATGTACTTTATGCGGACTGATTTATAATGGGGAAACGAAGGATTCAGTCAATAAGAGAATTCCAGGGCATAGGTTTGAAATAAATAATGAGGACCATCAACATCCTTATAAACATTTCAGTTCGCCTGACCACTCTATCCTTTCAATGAGGGTTAGAATTTCGGAAAAAATATATCATCCAACTAATAGTCCCACATCAAGTACTCCATTCCGTATACAATAAAAAAATACTGGATCATCAAAAAACTAGGCACTGCATTTCCGTATGGTTGCAACGTCCACCTAAACAATGTAGGGAATCTTCCAAGATCACTATGTGCCAGTGTGAATGTGATGGACTTTTCTAGCAATACACCACCTGGAGGAGCTGTATGCCTAATCATGGACAACGACCACACAATAGACCAAATATACGTCTCTTTTGTTTCACTTTTATCTTACGTCAATAAACAATTAGGTCATTCGTACTTAATTTTAACAGGTTTCCTTGAAATTTTGGATGGATTTTTTAAGAAGCTTTAGCAAGTCCATATTTGGATTCTTCAACTGCAGAATACAAGCTAATGTTTGTGATTATGGATATTGCCCAGCGCAGGCTCTTAAAGCGGCCACGAGTGTCGGAAGATAATAATTCTGATTCAACCCGTTAGTTCCTTAAACTGAAAAGTTTGCCAACAAAGGAATAGCTACTGTGAACATTATGACATTCTTAATCGTAAAAGAGTTCAGTCTTGCATTCCACCATATTTCAAGTTGAAGTCTACACCCTGCATTTCCTACAGATGTTACCAAACTGTTGCTTCCAAACTTTTCAATCATAAACCAACCTTACATGCCTAGATATTAAACATCTAAAACAAACAAAAATCTCTTCCATGTTCTTGTTCTTCCTCTTCATTCAACTATATATATAGTCTCGCTGGACACGTCATTACTGGCGGTGTTAATACAGTTGAAAATGACGACCTCAAAGCAATCATTTTGAAAGGTCCTAAATACAGGGAGCCCCGGTCTTTCAATTGGCCGAAGAACTTTTTTTCTTGAATTCTATCGAAGACTGTGCCAGACGCTGGGCGAAATATGAAAGAGAAGAACTGAACACTTTGTCAGAATGGATTAAGTGTTTAAAAGTATAAGCTGCAGCTCACTGGTCTGAAAAAATGAAGATGGACGACCAGAGAGCTACAGTGCCGCCCATTGAAAAAGTGTATAATTATTTAAACACAAAGAGTGCGCTGTTTCTCGAGTTATTTATCAGAATATTTAAACTGCAATCTCAAAATATTACCGTATGTTCCTAACAAATTCTTACACTATATCCACATCAAAACACATCAAATTTAATACTTATTTTGTAAACATCTATCTCACACATAAACACCGAGCCAGATCTTCCTGAACATGGATCGACCCGGTCCACCAAATTATTGCTTTGAAGATTTTGAAATTACTGAACAGGATGTTGTTGATCAACTAGAAATCTTAGATACCTCTAAACCACCAGGGCCAGACGGATTATCTCCAAGAATTCTAAAAGAAACACGATTCTCTATTTATAAACCACTAACAAAACTCTTCAACATGTCACTCAGTAATGAAATACCAACCTTATATATGGAAACAAGCACATGTTTCTCCAATCTTAAAAAACAAAGAAAAACAAAAGGAAGCCACGAAAATACTAATTATTATAAGCCCATTTTTCTTACTAGTTCTGTCTTTAAAGTCATGGAAAAATACTTTTCAAACTTTTCAAGTATATGTTCAGTTATGTAAAAGACTACGAATTATTATCAAAAAACCAGTCTGGTTTTCAACCTGAACAATCAGTATTGAACAATCCAGTAGTCATATAAATTTAGGGCGGGCTTCACCTTCAGTCCAATGGTAGTTGGAATAGCCATATCTCTCCAATTTACGAAAAGGCTTGTAACATTAAATATTTTGAGATTAGAAATTCTTTAATAAAGATATATCTTGCTTTTATCAGACCGGTTCTAGGTGGGATAACTGCTCTCAATCAGGAAAATACAGAATTGTTGGAAAGGGTCCAGGTAGAAGCTGCAAGAATTATTGCTGATCTAAGGGTAAATTCTTCAAGATCTTTTTTTTTTTTACGGCGAACTAGGTTGGGAGCCATTATATCAGAGAAGAATAAATCTTAAACTTTTATTATTATAAAATTGTCCATGGTATTGCCCCAAATTATCTTTGCGAATTATTACAGCCATTCCAAAATGTACAGCACTCTTAGAGTTTGTGATCAGACGGAGGTAATCTTTCTCGACCATTATAGTTTTATTCCTTCAACTATAAAACAGTGGAATAACCTTAGCTCTGGTGTAAAAATTCACCCTTTTTATCAATTTTTCAGTCAAAACTAAAAATTAAACGACCATTTACTGTGTAACAGTTGTAAATATTTCAACTATGACAACGGAAAAGAGAATATACTTCACTGTCAATTACCTAATAAAGCTAGTATCCTAAGTGCGCACTTTAAAAAATATTATATATTATTCTTGTCTATATTTTATCAAAAAAATTAAGATGCACCTAAATATGATAAATGAATAGCCTACTTGCCGAAAATTTCAGCTTAGTGCGCCCATTATTTTTCGTGAAAAACGCTTTGTCTACGATTTTACCGGACAACCCTCGTAATAGCTGCTGCATCTTGTCCTAGTTGTGCTTGACAATAACGAAGGTAATGAACACTTTTTATGAATTGTCCAGCATATAGCAAGCAATGAAACAAACAAAGAAGAAACTTACATGAGCTTGGTGTATCGTATGAGCTGAAGATTCTTTTATGTTGGCGTTCAGAGTTTTCGTATCAAACGAACTTCAACATTACAAATTATGTACAAGAATATATCAGGTTAACAAACGCTTTTAAATACATTTCATTTTGATATATATTCTTTTTTACTAAATAGATGTTTTATTTATACAATTATTTGTTATGCTTATTTTGATCTGGATCAGTGTGTGCTTGTGAGGGTGTGTGTGTGTTTACCCGTATTGTAATATATATTCACTCAGTTCATTGTATTTGTAACCTTGACTTCTTGTATAAAGAGGGTATTTATAGGCATTGTATGCCTATTGCCCGGTCTTTTCAGTATTCTGAATAAACTATAAAACACATCAAAACATTTCCTAACCGTTGTTTATATCCCTGTTGGGCCTGAAATTGAAAACATCCAAAAGGATCACTTCTTTATAAAAGGTTATCTGACCAATAGGACCGGGATTGGTTTTATGCTTTACAAAAAGCTTGTCGATTTTCGTTACGGGCTATACATATACATGTACTGATTTGTTTCTCATGAATTATTAGGCCATTCCAAGTTTTTTCTCTGTTTAGCGTCCACCCATCCTTCAAAGGATTTAATTTGATTTTATTATTCTATTTTTCTCGTAGAAAAAAAACCTCTTCTTCAACAAAATCAAGGTATTCAATGCTTACAATATTCTTAATATTTCATTTGTAAACAAATATTTTGAGAAATTGACAGACTTCAGTGATTTCGACCAGGAAATTCTATTTCAGAACTCCTGATTTTGTTTGTTTTTTAGCTCTACTGGTCAGAGACCAGAAGAGCTTATGCGATAGTAAGGTGTCCGTCCGTCTGTCTGTCCAGCTGTCCGTCCGTCTGTAAACAATTTTTCAAAATGCTACTCCTCCTACAGTTTTGGTCTAATTTCAATATCCGTTGGCACACAAGTACACTACACTAAGATACATAATTCTGTTTATCGGATTTTGATTTCAATGAACGGTGTTGCCATGGCTACTAAAAATAGAAATTTCTGTGAAATACTTTCAAAATGCTACTCCTCCTACAGTTTTGGTCCGATTTCTGTATAGCCTGGCACACAAGTACACTACACCAAGATACATAATTCTATGTATCAGTTTTTGATTTCAATGAACGGTGTTGCCATGGTAACTAAAAATAGAGATTTCTTGGAAATACTTTCAAAATGCTACTCCTCCTACAGTTTTGATCTTATTTCAATATAACTTGGCACACAAGTAGACTACACTTAGATACATAATTCTTTATATCAGTTTTTGATTTCAATGAACGGTGTTGCCATCGTTACTAAAAATAGAAATATCTGTGAAATACTTTCAAAATGCTACTCATCCTACAGTTTTGGTCTGATTTTAGTTTAACTTGGCACACAAGTAGACTACACTAAGATACATAATTCTCTGTATCAGTTTTGGATTTCGATGAACAGTATTGCCGTGGTTACTAAAAATAAAAATTTATTGAAATGCTTTCAAAACGCTACTTCTCCTACACTTTTTGTCTGATTTCAGTATAACTTGGCATACAAGTAGACTACATTGAGAAACATAATTGCCGTTATTGTTTTTTTGATTTTGTTGAATGATGTTGCCATGGTTACTTAAATCGAAATTTCTGTAAAATTATTTTAAAATGCTACTCCTCCTACAGTTTTAGTCTGATTGCAATAAATCTTGCCACAGAAAGTGACTAAGCCAATGATTATTATTTGATTTATTGCTGTTGCAAAGTTTCAAGTCCAAGAGCTACTTTTATCTTCCTTTATAATTACAACCAGTAGAGCTACAGTCTCGTCAGAGACTTCTGATATGGAGTGTCAAAAACCAAGGCGCACGCGGATGCTAAACACAGAAAAAACTTGGAATGGCCTTACAGTATGAATAGATAGGAGGAACCTTTTCATAGATATTAACTATGAAGCATGATAATGTTAACACATTTCATTCTGAAGTCTCTAATTTTATCCTACACTATACCAATAACCGGAAGCTCTTGTATCCCGTCTATAGTCTTAATATGTCGTGAGGTAATTTTCGAGGAATAAATGAGTGGTTTACATTAATGTGGCTTGATCAAGGACGTCTGGAACAATATATTTGAAAAGAAAAATGTCTCTAGAAGCGAACAATGTCTTATTGAAGTAAATTAATGATTGATAAACTGATAAAATACTGGCATGAAGAGGGGGTGTGCTCTGTTATTGTTAATGTTTACGTTTCACCGGGTGTGTTCAATTTGTTAAACTCTGCACACATCACTGAGCACGAACTGACAACACTGGTGAGTTGGTTTTGTTTTCTCACATTTCTATTCTGAGTTTTCTGGATTATATCTTTAATTCTTTTCATTAATACACAACACAATTTCTACTATTTCTTAAGTATTAAGGATAAAGTTTACTTTGTGAAAGTGCAAGGATGTGTCAGTCAAACGCGTCCCGAAATTCGTAGTTTCAATAATTTCCATACAAAATAACTATTATTTTTCGTGTAAAATGCTATTGCAACATATAAGTCATGATATTATACAGAAAATTTGAGAAAATATTAACTTAAAATTTGTGTCTATGTCCCTTTTACTTTTCAATCGTCAACTTCCCTTAAGGACATACGCAACCTACCTTACCTACTGATAATTTTTCAAGATATTCTTAATTTAAGATTATAGTGCCATCAGATGTTCATAGACAAAAAATCAGCATGCATTACCAGGGGTTTTGAAAAGATATCAATTGATGAAAATTCTTGTATAATTCAAAGAAAAATATACAAAAATTACTTAACATGTATTTTAGATGTTCTGTTTATCCAAACTTGTTTTAAAAGAAGTGTACAACAGCATAGATAGACATTAAAATGTAGCATACAGTTCCTTTAAGCATTGGAACTCTTCAACTCCAGGGAAAAAGACAATAAAGTTCGAACTACGTTGCGTATGTCCTTAATCATGCAGCAATGTACATGTAGCATTATCACCTGCATACGGGGTGTATATCTCTCAGTTGATTCGATAGGCAAGAGCATTCTATACGTATGACCAATATCTAAAACGAGGTAAGTTATTAACAAACAAGTTGATGAAATAATTAAGAATATCAGCAGTCTCGTTTAAAGTCATCATTTCGTAAGTTCTATGGTCGATACAATGACCTTGTCAGCAAATACAATCTATCATTAAGTCATATGCTTACTGACGTTTTTCATACTAATTGTTAGGCCATTATTTACACACTGAATTGTCGAAGGATTTTTCCGTTATTTCAAAATGTCTTGCTGAATTAACAGCAAATTCTTCTCGGGAAAAAAATATGGGGACCCCCCCCCCCCCTACTTGGTGTCTTACATTCACAAGTTCTTGTTTTCCTTGCGTCAGAAAAGTTCCTGTTTCTGTACCACCTCAATTTACTTTTTTTTAATATCTTATCGTTATATCTTAATTATTTACTTTGTACATGTTTACTAGCTCTTAATACATTTTAAGTAAAGGAATTTAATTCAATACTTGAACGATGTTATTAATACATTTATTGACTGTGTTCGAGATCATGCGTTTTGTCGGACTCAAAAACCAAAGAGTTTTTAAACATATGGCCTTACAGACTGAAGGGTTCGACGGTTCGGCAAAACGCATTCTGCCCGAGAACCCAGTGAATAAATGCTTCGTTTCACCTATTACTTTTTATTACGAATTATCCTGCGTTGACTTCCATGTTAGTGATAAAGATGACAAAAACCCGCACTGTGAATTTAACTAAGTCAAACATCAAAGAAGTTTTATACATTTATGTATCATTAATAAGTGATCCAACCCATGCTCAGAAATCGTAAAATACGCCATAGCCGTCAAACATCTGATCCACCGGTCCAATATCTCACCGAATAGTCCAACATCGATTGTTTTTTACCTCTTAGTAAAACATTAGAAATGATTACTTTTTAAGCATAAATTTTTTAATTACATAAAATTTTTTTTTAAAGATATAAATATAATGGCTTTTGTTTGGTATAAGAATGCTATAACGTCATTTTGTTAAATGCGATATATATATATATATATATATATATATATATATATATATATATATATATATATATATATATATATATATATATTTATCGGCTTGGCCAAGATCAGGTGCCCATGTTGGTTGCAGATTAACAAAAAAAATGAAGTCAAATGAAATGTATTACAAGTATGTGGTATGTAACACTACATCCTTTTGGCAGATTGTCTGAAATTTCTGTCCATTTCTGTCAAGCGGTTAAAAAGATTTCACTCTTCCTATAGCAGAGACCCAAGTGGGCTACGGACTGTACATATTCAGGCATAACATTTATCTTTATCATATTCAACTTAACAAAAAAATATAATTCAAATACAAACTCTTCACAAAATATTGCCTGAGCAAAAAAATCACATAATTCATTTCCATTTAAATGTTACCGTATATGAAGGACATGGGTAAATTTGTTAATCTTTGAGAGTTTTTCTACCCTTAATATTTGGACATTTGAATTAAAAATACATTAAAGTACTTTCAATTTTTCTAAAGATAATGTATATGGGGATGAAAATTTCAAACTTATTTGGTAATACTTAGAGAAAACTGTGTCAAATATTTTTTGATGGACTATTTTGAGACCTTGGGCTACGGACTATACATATAGTATTTTCATTTAATGAAAAACCATTGAAAAATATTTGTTTTTTTCAGTAAATATTTGTTAAAATTATCATCTTGGAGTTCACACATGTTTAATAAATCCTTTCATTAGGATATTAAATCAATTTATACAAAATCCCGAGAAATTTAACGAAATAAAGCAAAAATCTTATATAAATTCACAATAAGAGTAAAATATAAATAGTCAGAACAAAATAATACATGTCAGAATTACATGTAATTGGTGTTTTGATAATAAGATATTGTTTAAAACCATCTAAAGACCAAGAATGAGCTTTAATTTAGCATCTAAGAAGGGTGCATTTCATGTGAGCACGGGGGCTACGGACTATACCATTAAACATCTCAATTGTGGACGATCAACTTAAAGAAAATATATATAATTGTTTAATCAAATTTTGGGCATTTTTTATTAATTGGTTTTCTATAACAATTCACACCACTTAGTTTGAGTATTTATTATACCATACTTAAAAATCAATTGTCTAATGTACTATGTACTTTCAATGCCAAATGAAATTCCAGTTCAACTAATTAAAGCATAATTGATGTTCAAACTATAATGAATAAAAGCAACAGAGCTGAAATTAAATCAAGGCATGATTTGTTGGGGGGAAGGGGGGGGGGGGGGAGTTACAGACTATATTGCTTCTTTTTTTCGATTTAATGTAATGCATATTACTCAAGATGGTCATTCAAAAGGTGTATCAGTATATAATTTATCATAATCATATGGTGTAATTCAAAAAAAAAAATGCAAAACCTCATTGACCATTTGAAGTAGAAAACATAATAGAACAATATTTACCCATAAAGAATCATTGCTTTTTTTAAAATTTTTCTGGAAGTTATTATATTGGGGCTACGGACTATACAGGGCTACGGACACCAATCATTCTTCTATAACTTCTTTTGGTGTTTGCGCAAAAGCTATTCATTACTGTTTTTTACTTTACTAGTGACTGTGAAAATATTAAACAAGAGCATGATTTATTCTACATTCTTTTGTTGAACACAAACTATAATGAAATATGGGGCTACGGACTATACAAAATATTAGACCAGTATGGAAAAATAAAATACAAAATGTGCACACATTTTACAATATAACCACTATATTTTTCTCATAGTACTTTTTATCTTAAGTTAAATAAAAAAAATTAAACAAATTATATTTGCTCTTTTTTGATAGAAATTATGCATTTATTCAAACATTAATAAATCTTAAATTATATAACAAAGGTATATCTGCACATATTTATTCATAATTTCAACAATTTTTATCCTTTTTCTTTTCTGTAAAAAATAAACTTAATAAGAATGATTTCTCTGTAAGAAAGTACATTTATTTTGGAATGTTTCATTCAAAATATTTTTAAATAACCATTATTTAAAATGTAAAAAATCAAGTGCAACAGCATAACGCTTCAAAAATTATGAATATTTGACTTTATTCTGTTGTTTTTTCAAAAATGCAGATATTATATATATGATATCATATACCAATGGAAAGCTCTCACTCTGATCTTTGCAATGCAACGAAAGACATTTAGATTAGATGTAACTATAAAGAGTTACATCTATATAACATCATTTAGTTGGAAATGGGCACCTGATCTTGGCCAAGCCGATATATATATATATATATATATATATATATATATATATATATATATATATATATATATATATATATAAGAGACGTTCAAAAAAAAATACACGGACTTGTACACAGAAAAAATGAGATGTTTGTGAAACACTTCCATGTAAGCACACCCCCCCCCCCCCCCCCTGGACATACATTATAGGGTGCACAAGCCTTTACTATAGGCAGTGTACATTATGGGCAGTGTACATGGAAATGGAATTGACCTTTTAAACTTAAAATCAATAGGGGTCATCTACCGGTACTATCTGAGATGCATCTACCAGAAATAGTCTTCTACGTCATCTTTGACATCGTTACATCTTTGGCAAAAACACGTTTCTCATGATATATCAGTAATTAAATTGTTCAACCTTTGCAGAGATAATGAACGGAAAGCAAATAATTGGAATTTTTCTGAGTGCAAGGGGCATAACTCTGTCAAAAATTGCTCGATCGTACCCAAAACAAAACTTGGTCTAGATATTCTTATGATAAATCTGTATACCAAATTTCATTTCAGTATGTGCAACCTCTGCGAAGAAAATGAACGGAAACTGTTGGTGGACCGACAGACAAACAGACAGACCGACCGACCGACTGACAGCGGCAAAGCAATATGTCCTCTCTTCTTCGAAGGGTGGCATAAAAAATGATTACCAAAACATACAAAGTCACACATATCATAAAAGAATCTATGGAAATATCGAACAGTATTCAAGCTCAAAAGTCCTTTAAACAATACAAATCAGGAGCAGAGCAATCACGGACCCATAAAACATCAGGGTGGGATCACACCTGCCGTGTGCTCCTTGTCATCCACTAGTGTTTTCTTGTCGTAAAGAGAAATTTGAAACCTACCCCTTTTTAGCTCACCTGAGCCGAAGGCTCAAGTGAGTTTTTATGATCGAAATTCGTCCGTTGTCTGTCGTCGTCGTCGTTGTTGTAAACTTTACACATTTTCATCTTCCTCTCAAAAACCACTGGGCCAATTTCACTCAAACTTGCAACAAAGTATCCTTTGATAAAGGGAATTCAAGTTTGTTCAAATGAATGGCCACGCCTTCTTCCAAGGAGAGATAATTATGAATTAGCAAAAAATTAATGGCATCATTTAAAAATCTTCTTCTCAAGAACCACTGTGTTAGAAAATATGAAACTTATGTGGAATCAGCCTCAGGCAGTGTAGATTCAAGTTTCTTCAAATCATGACCCCCGGGCGTAGGGTCGGGCCACAGTGGGCGATCAAAGTTTTACATAGGAATGCATAGGGGAAAATCTTTAAAAATCTTCTTTTCAAGAACAGCAAAACCATGATTGGTCATATTGATTTGAAAGCATTCTCATGTAGTGTAGATTCAAGTTTGTACAAATCATGATCCCCGGGGGTAGGGTGGGGCCACAGTGGGCGATCAAAGTTTTACATAGGAATACATAGGGTAAATCTTTAAAAATTTTCTTCTCAAGAACAGCAAAGCCATGATTGGTCATATTTATATGGAAGCATCCTCAGGTAATGTAGATTCAAGTTGTTCAAATAATGAACCCAGGGTTAAGGATGGGGCCACAGTGGGCGATCACTGTTTTATGTAGGAATACATAGGGAAAATCTTTGAAAATCTTCTTCTCAAGAAAAGCAAATCTATGATTGGTCATATTTATATAGAGGCATCCTCATGTAGGTAGTGTAGATATAAGTTTGTTCAATCATGACCCCAGGGGTTAGGGTGGGCCACAGTGGGCGATCAAAGTTTTACATAGGAATTCAGAGGGAAAATCTTTAAAAATCTTCTTCTCAAAAACAGCAAAGCCATGATTGGTCATATTTATATGGAGACATCCTCATGCAGGTAGTGTAGATTTAAGTTTGTTCAAATCACAACCCCTGGGAGTAGGTTTCGGCCACAGTGGGCGATCAAAGTTTTACATACATGTAGGAATACATAGAGAAAATCTTTTAAAATCTTCTCAAGAACAGCAAAGCCATAATTGGTCATATTTATATGGAAGCATCCCCATACGTAGGGAAAATCTTTAAAAATCTTCTTCTCAAGAAAAGCAAATCTATGATTGGTCATATTTACATGTATATGGAAGCATCCCCAGGTAGTGTAGATTCCAGTTTGTTCAAATCATGACCCCCGGGATAGGGTTGGGCCACAGTGGGCGATCAACGTTTTACATAGGAATACATAAGGGAAAATTCTTCTCAAGAACAGCAAAGCCATGATTAATCATATTTATACGGAAGCATCCTCAGGTAGTGTAGATTCAAGATCGTTCAAATCATGACCCCCGGGGTAAGGTGGGGCCGCAGTGGACGATCAAAGTTTCTACATAGGAATACATAGAGAAAATTTTTGAAAATCATCTTCTCAAGAACACAAGAACAGCAAAGCCATGATTGCTCATATTTATTTGGAAGCATCCTCAGGTAGTATAGATTCAAGTTCGTTCAAACCATGACCCCCGGGGATAGGGTGGGGCCACAGTGGGCGATCAAAGTTTCTACATAGGAAAACATAGGAAAATCTTTAAAAATCTTCTTCTCAAGAACAGCAAAGACATGATTGGACATAATAAAATAAAAGCATCCTCAGGTAATGTAGTTTTAATTATTTTTCAAATCATGACCCACCAGGTGTATAGAGGGGCCATTACAGGGGATCATAGTTATGCAAAGGAATATATACAGGATATATCAAAAAATTTTCCTAAGAACAGCAAAGCCATTATTAGTCATATTAATTCAAAGGCATTCTTAGGTGGTTTAGATTCAGTTTAAGAAGTATTTTATTCACGATAAACAAGGAAGTATATACAATGAACATGGATTGAACAGCAGGCAAAAATAATTCAAGATCGTTCAAATCGTAAACCCCCCTCCCCCGAACCACTTTTATATTTTTAAATTTAAAATTTGTCAATACTGAACTGATTTCTGCTTTTTCCTAGCCGAAGTGCTCAGGTGAGCGGTGTGGCCCATAGGCCTCTTGTTTGTATTAGGAATCATGTTGTCAGTTATTTTTATGCCCCCCCCCCCTTCACACTTTGAAAAAAAAACGATGATAGGCCTACATGCCTGAATGTTGAAAATTCAACATAATTATATTCTAATAGGTGACCATTCTCACAACGTCAGGGGTTTTGAGCCTATACGTGGTCATGGGACCCCTTACATTGTGAGGTTGGTAGGTGACTGAAACGAGGTTTTATCTGGTAAGAAAGCACTCCTTTGGGGGTTTGTTGTTGGTCTGTAAACTTAAGAATTCAATAAATCATTTAGAACTTTAATATTCGATTTAAAATTCTTACATTTCATCGTGGGTTTTTCTTGGGGGGGGGGGGGGGGGCTAGCCATGAATATGATCGGGACATATAATGTCTGTCATGTTTCCGACCTTCCATCCAGTCTGTCCGCGACCGTCACACTTTTCCCAATTTGATTGGAAAATCTTTTCAGACATGTTGGAACTTGCACAATAAAATTTGAAGATGGGGGAATAAGGCGGGCGAGATGCCTATAGTGCGACAAACATGAAGGTGAAAATTCAAACCTTAATTATAACAAAATTCTCTTTGAAACTTCATCTAACATTTAAGTATGCTTTATGTAAAATCTCCACAATTTGCAAAAATCTTACAAAAATTGAATTTATTTTCCTATGAAATAGCATACACACACTAAAGAGAGCAAAAAGGATAATATTCTCATACTATAACACAATTTTTCGATATGAGTGGGTCTTCGCTCCATTTTTTTTTTCGTTCCCTGCTTTCACTGAACGTGAGGGATATTAATTTTTCAGTACTTGACCACATTGTTATTTCTAAATCACGTGAATTAGGTGATCCATGTTGAAAAACAAACATCAGAATCATAAAAATAAAATGATTAAAGTTACATAAAATCTAATTTTTAAGTGATTTTATCGTAGGCCGGAAAATGACCTTATAGAGAATCATCCTTACATTGTCTATTTGCAAACAAGACAGCACGTTTTTTGACTTTTCCACACAGTCATTGTCACTTTTCTGAATTGCTGTAGACATTAATAATGAGACTCTGAACAGTTCTTACATGTTATTTTTTTTCAAAATTTAGGGCACGTTGCCATGGTAACCATGTTACATAGCAACAAATATTTGCGTTATGTGAGTTAATGGTTTCAAATTCTTTGGTAACACATATAGCATGTTTGAAGAAATTCTGTGATTATGTATTCTCCTGCTCATATATGAAGGTCAAAGTAATTGCAGAGAATGAATCTTTCAAACACTCAATGAAATCAAGTGGTTGTTATGTTCTCAAAATTGTTTCCATGGGAAATTTATATAACAAAAATACTTTTATGATGTCCAAAATACATTTTTAATTTTGCTAAACTGCAATTTTAGGACTAAATTTGAAACACTTCTTACCACTGTACATGAATATCTGCCAAAATTAAGCTTTGCGGCCTTGTTGCTATGGGGAATTTGCTGTTGTCATGGAGATAAGTAACTGTACAATAGTCTTTAATTTGCTAAGAAGTCTGATATATATTTTATCACTTTAAAATTTATTTCTAGTACTCTAATATAACAATTTATACAATTTTTCTGTGTAACACTGCACAATTATTCACTATTTATCTATCAAAACATCCATTATTGTTGCTAGGCAACGGACACTAATTTTCATTAACCCCACGTGTTTGAATTCGGATTTCATTAGAGGCATTCCTCTACTTTTATGTGATATACATGCAAAAGCTGAAATTTTTAGATGCAAATTTTAATTTGACCTTGAATATTGCCAAAATCAAGAAAAATGCTGAATCAGCAAAAATTGCCAAACATATATATCTTCCAATGTCTATTACAGAACTAACTTTAAATCTGATATCTTCATGTTGGGTTGTTAAAACACTTAAAATGTGTATCTTCTTTATGCTAGTGAAGAGGAATAATTTTATTCATATTTACATTTCATTTCAAGTCTTAAAAGATAAGTGACTTTTTGTCCTACCACATGGAAAAATTGGCCGGTTGCTAGGGAAATTTCTTTGGCCAGGTTTCCATAGTAACCATGAACTAAAACATTTTCTATTTTACATGTATGGATCATAGTGCAAGAGAAATCTATGTGTGGAAAATCATCAAATTCTGAGAACCTTCATGTATCACTTTTATACACATTTTGTCTGATTTTTATATGGACTGGTACTTAAATTGTGTAATTTACAGGAAAGGCCTATCTTTATATAAAGTAATGAAACAAATAGAAAGATCTTTTAATTTTAGTTAGTCAAAACTTATCAAAAATACGCCATATATGACTTTAAGGAATCACTGTCTAGTTTGTTGGGTTTTTCAGGGCATCAACGATAGTTTGAAACGTAGGATAATTTGCATAACGGGCGAAGGCCGTCTAATAGATTTTAAATACACGAGGCCTCACCACAGGTGCCTGAGGACAGGACCCCACCCCCACCCCGATATAGACCCCCGGGCCTTTTCGACTTTTTTCTCTTAAATTATCTTTCAATGACATATTTGTAATAAAATCTATACCAACAATTGGAAAAATTAACTAAAACAAACATTTTACAAAATCTACCCACTCTCTTTATATAAATCAACGTTAATTTATATATATATAGAGAGAGAGAGAGAGAGAGAGAGAGAGAGAGTAGGGTAGTAATTTTTATAAAATGTTTGTTAAGTCAATTTTCCGAATTGATGATAAAGATTATATCACAGATGTGTCATACATATATAATTTATGAGGAAAAAAGTCGAACAGACCCGGGTCTATATCGGGGGGGGGGGGGGGGGGTTCCTGTCCTCAAGCACCTGTGGGCCTCACATGTTAATTTCAATAGTCTCTGCCGCCCGCTGACGTCAGACACAAACACAACCGCGCGACATTGACTTGCATCTTTTGACCTTTCACCTGGCGAAATTAACATTCCGATCAAGAAATCAAATCACCTAACTTTCAAAGAGTTTTCACAGAGAAAACAATTAGAAATGGAAATATTTAAATGTCCCTATTCATGGGGCTCGTTTCTCAAAAAGGCCTACGACCGGTGTCGCATAATATTTGGTCCGCCTCGTTTAAAGGTCCGGGGGGACCTAATACGATAACATATAAGGTCCGCCTTTTATAAGAAAAGGTCCGGCCCGTATAAGAAAAGGTCCGCCGAAGTTTAAAGGTCCGGGTGGTGCAAAATGTTTTAATCTTGACTTAAACACATAAAATTAAAGAGAGTTTGTTTACATCATATGAAGAAAGATTAAGGATTTGCCCTAGCTGTTGTGTTTATTTTTTTGTACAATATATCTCTTAGGGCAGGAATTGCTACTCCATGTTTAGTGTGCTTTTAGCAATACCGTTTAGGGCAATGATTTAAAAAAAATGTCGCATTTATTGGGCTTGTGTTTGTTTTTCCCCAGCATTTGCTTTGTGTAAATTAGGATGATTAAAGGTGTGAAATCTGCCGGTGTGTATAGGCAATAAAACAATGGGGGTGTGAAGTATTCGTATACCTGACAGGTACCTGCTGGTAGAGCCCGCGGCAGATAGCAATGACAATGTCATGGTCATGTGTTTGCTTTAAATCAATAGATATGAATTCTCTATTTTAATAAATTATGCTGAAGAAAAAATTATAATACTATTATGATATTCATGCGTACACATCAAAATTGTGATATAATTATATAATTATATATAGTCTATTTTTATTACAATATTTAAAGAAATTTCTTATTCCAAGTGCATGTAGAGTTTAATACTATAAGACCGATAAAAAATAAAAATATGTATATATGCTTCCCTTTAGTTTTAACAATTAACTTGTTTTCAGTTTATAATAATATTTTGCCCTTTATTTGTGGATAGGGTAATATATAGCCTAATGTTGTATTCGATCTGTATTTACTGCACAAACAAAATACGTAGTATTTTACGTAGAAAATAAACACCATCTGGTGTATTACAGATTTCTTTTTACTTGTCACACAAGGCATTTACCACATACATTATGTACGTAGTGTTGATGAACCCCTTTCTTATTTTTAAGGTGATTATTTTCCCAATTCATTGTATGAATACAGAAACAAATACTTCCTCTTTTTCATGCTATATGAATCAAAGTCTATAGATACGGATACAGTACAACTAATGATCATTCTAACATAACATTTTTGTGATATACATGGATAATAAATCTGAACATATCTTTTGACTGTATGTGGTGAATATATTCTAGATAAATATACATTGTACTACCATTATACATTCAGATTCGTCACTGCCTTTTATAAAAGAATCGTCCTACGATTTTCCAAGACCTTGACATAATAAGAGGCCCATGGGCCACAACGCTCACCTGAGTCAATAAGGTCCTGCTGTTTTTCATCAGCAAATTTATTCTAACATATCTTCCAATGTAAAACATTAATCACTATTGTGACCCCACCCTACCCCAGGTGTCATGATTTTTATAGATATAGCGCTAGCCCCACCCTACCCTCGGGGTCATGATTTAAACAAACTTGAATTTACACTACCTCAAGATACTTCTATATCAATGTGACTAAACATGGCTTTGTTGTTCCTGAAAAAAAGGTTTTAGAATTTTTTTCCTATACATTCACATGCTAAACCCTGATAGTGCATTGTGGCCCATCCTACCCCTAGGGGGTCATGGTTTGATTGATTGATTAGGGTTTAACGCCGAGTCGGCTATATTTCAGCCATATTCCGGCGGAAAATTAATTTTATATGACCTGTTATCATGGTTTAAACAAATTTGAATCTACAATAACTGAGGATGTTTCCATATCAATCTGACTAAAGATGGCTTTGCTGTTCCTGTGGAGAAGATTTTTCGATATATATATATATATATATATATATATATATATATATATATATATATATATATATATATATATATATATATATATATATATATATATATATATCCTATGTAAAACTTTGATCCCCCATTGTGACCCCACCCTACCCCGGGGGTCATGATTTGAACAAACGTACATCTACACTAACTGATGATGCTTCCATATTAATATGACTAATCATGACATTGTTGTTCTTAAGAAGAAGATTTTTGAAGACTTTTTCCTAGATATTCCTATGTAAAACCTTAATCCCCCGTTTTGATCTATTTATTACAAAGAGAAAATTATAGACAGGTTTTTTTTTCTGTAGCATGAAAAATAGAGAAAGGGGCAGGGCGGACCTTAAAACTCAGAATAATAAAAGCCCCGCCTTCTGTATTTCAGATATCGTACTATTACAAGGCGAAAATTTTGAACAGGTTTATTTTCATAGCATAAAAACTAGAGAAAGAGGCAGGGCGGACCTTAAAACGCAGTATAATAAAAGGTCTGCCCTCTGTTTTTCAGATATTTTACCATTAGAAAGCAAACATTTTGGACAGGGTTTATTTCCGTAACATAAAAACTAGTCAAAATGACAGGGCGGACCTTAAAACGCAGTATAATAAAAGGTCCGCCCTCTATATTTCAGACATCTGACTATTACAAGGTGAAAATTTTGAACAGGGTTTATTTTCGTAGCATAAAAATTAGAGAAAGAGACAGGGCGGACCTTAAAACGCAATATAATAAAAGGTCCGCCCTCTATATTTCAGATATCTTACTATTACAAGGCGAAAATTTTGAATAGGGTTTATTTTCGTAGCATACAAACTAGAGAAAGAGACAGGGCGGACCTTAAAACGCAGTATATTTAAAGGTCCGCCATCTATGATTCAGACGTCTTACTGTTAGAAAGAAAACATTTTGGACAAGGTTTATTTCCGTAACATAAAAACTAGTCAAAATGGCAGGGCGGACCTTAAAACGCAGTATAATAAAAGGTCTGCCCTCTGTTTTTCAGATATCGTACTATTACAAGGCGAAAATTTTGAACAAGGTTTATTTTCGTAGCATACAAACTAGAGATAGGGCGACCTTAAAACGCAGTATAATAAAAGGTCCGCCCTCTATATTTCAGATATCTTACTATTACAAGGCGAAAATTTTGAATAGGGTTTATTTTCGTAGCATACAAACTAGAGAAAGAGGCAGGGCGGACCTTAAAACGCAGTATATTTAAAGGTCCGCCATCTATATTTCAGATATCTTACTATTACAAGGCGAAAATTTTGAACGGAGTTTATTTTCGTAGCATACAAACTAGAGAAAGAGACAGGGCGGACCTTAAAACGCAGTATATTTAAAGGTCCGCCCTCTATATTTCAGTTATCTTACTATTACAAGGCGAAAATTTTGAACAAGGTTTATTTTCGTAGCATAAAAATTAGAGAAAGAGACAGGGCGGACCTTAAAACGCAATATAATAAAAGGTCCGCCCTCTATATTTCAGATATCTTATTATTACAAGGCGAAAATTGTGAATAGGGTTTATTTTCGTAGCATACAAACTAGAGAAAGAGGCAGGGCGGACCTTAAAACGCAGTATATTTAAAGGTCCGCCCTCTATATTTCAGATATCTTACTATTACAAGGCGAAAATTTTGAACGGAGTTTATTTTCGTAGCATACAAACTAGAGAAAGAGACAGGGCGGACCTTAAAACGCAGTATATTTAAAGGTCCGCCCTCTATATTTCAGATATCTTACTATTACAAGGCGAAAATTTTGAACAGGGTTTATTTTCGTAGAATAAAAACTAGAGAAAGAGGCAGGGCGGACCTTAAAACGCAGTATATTTAAAGGTCCGCCATCTATAATTCAGATGTCTTACTGTTAGAAAGAAAACATTTTGGACAAGGTTTATTTCCGTAACATAAAAACTAGTCAAAATGGCAGGGCGGACCTTAAAACGCAGTATAATAAAAGGTCCGCCCTCTATATTTCAGATACCTTACTATTACAAGGCGAAAATTTTGAATAGGGTTTATTTTCGTAGCATACAAACTAGAGAAAGAGGCAGGGCGGACCTTAAAACGCAGTATAATAAAAGGTCCGCCCTCTGTATTTCAGATATCTTACTATTACAAGGCGAATATTTTGAACAGAGTTTATTAAAAGTTATCGTAGCGTAAAAAAAAAAAAACTCGTTAGAATGGCAGGGCGGACCTTAAAACGCAGTATAATAAAAGGTCCGCCCTCTGTTTTTCTTTTTTCCCACATACATGTATCTCACTTACAAAGCAAAAATTATGGAAATGCTGTAAGTTCCTATTGGTTTTTTTTTCTTTGTTGGTTCGTGTGTTTTTCCAGGGTAAAAAGATAATTAGGTTTTTAATTTTAGGATGGACGCTAAATTAACTTAGAAAACTCTTGGAATGGCCTAATTGTGCATAAGAATTGCATATATACTACATGTAGTAGTGTACTTTTTTTCATTTAATATGCTGACAAAAAGACAAAACTTTAATGTCAATTAATTATCCACTCTATGTACGTTTGCAGGAGATGTGTCTACTGTATTGTATATCTATATGCAACCATAAACATCTGTCTGAAGGGACCAAGGATATATATTATTATTTAATTAGTAATGTTGATGAACTATAACCCCCCCCCCCCACCACACACACATAAATAAAAAAGAAATAGCCGCTTAAAGTCGTAGAAAATCTAATTTAAACCAAAATCAAAATAAATATAAAAAATATTAACAAAAGAACACGACTTGGTGGTGTTTTATGAATTTTTATATCAGTCACGATCTCAACAGACACTTTCCTTTTTATTTTAGGGGGAAATACATGTCAAGTTGCTCTGTAAAACTCCTCTGTAAATAGTATGGGTGGATAAGATTCTCCCTAGTAAGAAGGTGGAAAAGGAGAAAATTCTGTACTAAAGCGTACTGAGTATTTCCTATGGTGGATAATAAAGCCGGGGTTGTTTCTTCCAAGCTCGCTGCATGTCATTTCCGAAATTTTGCATTGCATTTCCGACATTTTTTGTTTTCATTTTACAATACAATCAACACTAAGTCTAGTAAAAATACAAAGTTTAGTAATAAAATGCAATAATTTCAATAATAAAACATGCAATTTTTTATCACCAAATTTTAATGCCCAATGAATTATATGTGTTTGAAAGCACCGAAAAACAGAATCTCCTCAACTTTGATTACTTTATTCCGTCAAACATAGTTTCTGTATGTCATAAATTCTACCTAAACCTTTCTGATCTCAAATTCAGTCTGATTATCTTGATTTGAAAAGATGAACAAAAATTCACAACTTACACTTACATGTGTCCGAGGATAAAATCGTCATAAGATTCTTTTAAATATAAGCAGAACTTATTATTTGGAAATCAATGAATTATTCTTGATTTATTCTTTAATTTTTTTATAAGGGAAATTTCAATTTTGTTTTCATTGCCGGAAAAGTACTTTATGATGATAAATGTCAGAGATGAAAATTTTAAAACGTCAGAAATGAAAACTACAAAATGTAGGGAATGAAATAAACAATATTTAAAAAAAAAATCCCGGAAATAAAATCCTATGCTAGGCTCATTTTCCAAAAGGGGAGGTGTCTTTAAACCCAAGCTCGTTTTCCCGGGAAAAAATATTAATGCGGGAGGAAAGTCTACAACATCAGTACTTTTTAAACTATTTGACATGTATCAGCATAATTTTGCTATACCCCACCCACCAAAAATACAACAACACCATTTATAATCTTTTCCTTTTTTTGGGGAGGGGGTATTTTATTGCTTAAAATGTTCAACTCGATTGACTTTGGTTTGATTTTGCCAATTAATGCACATCTTCCTTAACCAGTGTTAACCCCGGGGTAATATCAAGTAGAATGAAATAATCGTTAGTCTTTAACTGGATAAGAAACGATGGTTATAAAAACACGGGGGATATGCGACTTCAAGTTTCGTCAGGTGAGACAATAGGCCTACCCCCCCAAAGCACAGACATGTTGTTTTAACAACAACGGGATAGGCTAGTACACCGTAACACAAGTCCCTGTCAAAGTGACCCTCCAATTATTTTATAGTTAGGTACAATATGAATCGTAAGAATTATGCATAATTATTATTAATGATATAATGAAATATCTTTCGAAAGATATGAAAATTCTTTTTGGGAAGTGGAAGTCGAACGTTGTTAGGAAATAGACTGTAATGAAATGATCATTGTTGGACTTACGAACACCATATACTGAACAATGTGTCAGTGAAGATATGCGTATTATATATATGTATTTTTTTTTATTTTGCAATGATAATATTGATATCACTTAAACTATAAAAGACACATGTCGTACATGATTTTCCCATAAGGTAACTCGATAACAGATCTTTGCATCTTTATATTTTTTGTTTTGTGCACTACCTGGGAGGTATGTACTACGATAAGGAGCAAACAGTTAATCAGTGCTAACATCAAATTTTGAATAATTTTTTGATAGATAATTTGAGGTTTTGTACTGAAATATATCATAGTATTAGAAATATAATTAATTAAAATTGGCTAACGAAATCCAGCAACTAGCGAGATATCGCAAGACTTGATCCTTTTAGTATATATACAATGTACATACATGTAGGTCCCTGGAACTCCATTTTGCTGGGAGGGACACTTTTATAACAACTATACCTTAAATAATTTAAAAAGATTAATAAAGCAAATTAATTTCGAATCAATAAAGGAGAAAAATCTGCATATTAAACCGAAGGCGGACCTTTTATTATAGAGGCAGGCCGGACCTTATATGTTATCGTATTAGGTCCCCCCGGACCTTTAAACGAGACGGACCAAATATTATGCGACACCGGGCGTAAGCTTAGTCCGGACTAAGTCAGTGACTAAACCCAAAAATCAGACTAAGCAACGTTTCACAAAAAGGCGCAGACTTAGTCGAGACTAAAGTTAAGCTTAAATCTACGCCTGCTTATGAGTAGGCGTAAGTTCTTAGTCGGTACACAACTTGAAAAAAGTGGCAAGTGTTTTGGTCATAAAGAGATAACAGAATAATTATTTTGTACGTGTACGATATAATATCTAATCATGTACATATATGATGTGCGAAAAACCGTGAAATTTTCAATTATTATGTAGGTAAATAGAAAGGTATTAAAAATCCAGCGAGGATGCAGACTTTTTTCCGTAAAAGGGTTTGATGAGTTAGAAATTTATAAGTAAGAATTTTGAATTGTGAAACTGGATAAGAAGTGCCCGAGTTTTAAAAAAAAGAGCAGGCACGCGTAGTATGGGGAGGGGGGCTGCAACCCTCCCGCTTTTTCAGTAATGGTGTTTTCTGTTAAAAATTAAGTTGTAATTTAGGCTGACCTACACTTTCAGTTTTTGTTTTCATGTACTGTCAAAGATTGCTGAATATTTTGGTTACTCAATTACCTACCCCCCCCCCCCACACACACACACACACACTGGGTCCCTGATAATTTTTAATTTTTGAAATGGATATTTTTTTTTTAAACTCCTCAAACAATATACATTTAGATATACCTTTTACCTTAATTTCCCCTTTTATCAAATATACAATTTATAGAACAGAAAAATATGAATTTGTAAAATGTTCCAGTAATTAATTATCTTGTCCGTAATACTGTTTTTTCCTATTTCAAAGTATAAACTGTCATGGCGTTTAAGATGTGCAAATGGGTCTATCATTTTTTTTTTAAATAGGTACTTGTTTTTAATTTATTTACAATCTATCATACTTTTCTCAGACGAATTTTGTTTGAGAGTGTCTTTTGATTGATTTATCAGATAAACACTTTATATTACATGCATTTGAAAAGAAAGTGGTAAATGTATTAAAAAAATTTATTGTAAATGAGAAATAGAGTTTCAAATTTGCTCTCATTTAATGCATTATACTCATAAAACATATCAAGAAGAAATTTTGCTTATCTAAAAGTATTTATGAATATGAAAATCATGACTTGTTAATATTTTTAAATCTAGATAAAATCTTCAAGAAATATTCAGCATCTATAAAAGAAATATTATATGATCATATTCTTAATGGAAATTGAAATTACTAGATTTAAAAGAAAAAGATGGTGATGTTGAAATTTATATCTTTCCCGATCTAAATAAATCAGATCCCGACTGGAAATATGTTAAATGAAAATATTTCAAATTGCTTGCCTGTAACATGGATAACAAGAAATTGATTAAAAACTAATTGAGCTTTTGCAAACCTTTATTGAGAATGCGTGTGCTAATGGAAATGTTGTATATATGCGTGTTTTTACATGGACTGTGTAAATTATCATATCGATATCAATGTTATACTGTATGTCCAAAGCGTTATACATGTAATACATGTATGAGCTTGAATGCCAAGAAATCTAATTCAGTTAGAATTGATTATTCTGTTATGAAATTATAAATTCAATACAACTGATAAATTTTCAAAAATCTCTTATCCATATTTTAATTATATATGATTTCATAATTGTTAATTTTCCACAGGTCCGTAGAACGCGGTGGGGCCAGGGTGCCCCGGCCCTCCGGGCACTTTTTCTGAGTGTAGTATTTTGCTATATTAAATTTTCCTTGAGATGCTGCAGGTTGCCCCCCCCCCCCCCACACACACACTTTTTGTCGCTGTAAGGCCGAGCACTGACAATTTCCATAATTCCATGACTTGGATAGTTGATTAGCTTTTTGACTTGGCAAATTACATGACTTGGACAGTTAATTAGGTTTTTGACTTGGAAAGTTAATGAAGTATTTTTGGTCACATTAATTTGGGAAGTTGACACCCCCCCCCCCCCCAACTCCCACTTTATGGTAGTTTAGTTTTCAGATTTTTTGGGAGGATTTTTTTTTTGCCACTACCTTATGTGTATTTATTCATTTTTATGTAAAACATAAGTGAAAAGACAATTTGACTTATTTTCAAAGAAAAATTACTTCAGTAAAATTCTTCATGCTTAATGTATTCCAATTTTTTGCAAGTACATATGCTATGTACATTCGTTTGGGTTTTAATGTACGAATTTATATCGAAATATCACATCTTGAGTACGTGCCTTTTATGTTTTTCAAATGTAATTTGTACCTATATAGATATTTAAAATTTATCTGAGCATACAAAAATATTTATTTAAATTTAATTCTTTGACCTTGAAAATACAGATAGGTTTGCGTAATATATCTGTTTGAAAGATGTTGAAGAGAGAAAACATGCACGCGCACTCATGCTTTCCGTGCCTTACTTCTGTATTTAGGTTTAAGTTTGATATTAATTTGATCTGCCACATGTAATTGTAGTCACTAAACCAAATAAAATACGATCTGCGCATGCTTAGTACTTAGCGGAGAAGTGTTAATCTTAGGCCTAGTCTTACACCGCTTTCTGAAACGCGATTTAGGCCCGTCTAAATTTTGGCGTAACTTAGTCGGACTAACTTAGGCCCAGATCTACGACTTTTTGAGAAACGAGCCCCAGGAGTTGTGTAGCGTAGTGATTGGCGTGTTAGTCTCAAAGGAAAATGATACTCAGGATATTTCATAAATTTCAATGATTAAAACTTTACTCTTAATACTAAATTCACACATTGAATATGCTTTTTATATATCTGAAGCTATAGGCATTCTGCAAGCCTTGTTCACCAATCTTATCATACCCACAAACTTAAAGAAAGGTCGGGTATATTGTGGTTATCCCGGTCCGTCCCTCTTTCATTTTAAGCCTTGTGATCTGTAAATCTTCAATAATTCTGAATTTTTATTTTTTACCAGGCGGTCAAATTGGGGTCAAAAGTGATGGTGTGTGTGTGTGTGTGTTTAATCTGGTTCCCAGAACTCCTTTTACATTTACATGTAGATCTTATGCAATAACCTAATCATCTTTTAAAATTTAATTTGGTGTGTCCTGGAGATATTCAATAAGGTTTCAGTTTTCGTTTTTATCCGGGGAACCAACTTGGGGGTGAAAAAACGTTTGGATCTACAAAAACCTTGTTCCTAGAACGCCTTTCACATTTTATGCAGTTCTGTAACATCATTGGTTGTGTCCTCTAGATAAGGTCCCAGAACTTTTATTTTCATCTAGAAGGCCAGTCGGGGAATGAAATCTTTCACACACCCACAAACACTTCTTTCCAAAAAAAATATTGGCAAGAATAAAATTACATATTCCGCTTACTTGTTATACATGTATATTTTTTCAGAAATGTTGCAACCTTTTTCTCGAGTATAAAAAAATTACAAAAAAATGAAAAATAAAAAAAAAATCATTGTTTAACAAAAGTTACGCTTCTCGACATTTTTAAAGGGACATCACATAGGATTCATCAGAAAGGTTTGAAAATCTTTAATATCGTAGCAAAAAACATTGCAGAGAAATATTTTTTGTACAAACTCATTAGGGGCAGACTGTTTGATCCTTAAAGGGGGGGGGGGGCTGACAGATTTTGGAAATAAAAAAACTCTGTCCTCGAAAATATTTAAATAAAAAATCTACCATTAATTAGAGTGTTGGAGTTCGGACCCCCCCCCCCTTCCCCCCACCCTCTCTTTTGCTCACCTGAGCTGAAAGCTCCTGAGCTTTTCTGAGCAACTGCTGTCCGGCGTTCTGTAAACTCATCATATTTTCGACAACTCAAGAACCGCTGGGCCAAATTTTACTAAAGTTGACACAAAGCATCCTTGAAGAAAGGGAATTCTAAATTATGCAATTGAATGGCTGAGCCCCCTTCAAAGAGGAGATAATCAAGAAAAGACCAAAATAGGTTGGAATCTTTAAAGAATTTATATTTAAAGAATCCATAGGTAGTGTAGATTCTGCTGTTTATAACATAGCTCTCAGGGATAAAGTGGGCTCACAATAGGGGATCAACGTTGTATATTGGACTTTGTCGGGAAAAATGTTTTTAAAAAATCCAAAAACTACAAGTTTTAACTTAAAAACACTCTGAACTTGTGTGGATTCATTTTTTTTCAAATTATGGACCTTGGGTTAAAGTTGGCTAAAATAAAATTAAGATTAAAATCATCATAAAATTCTACTCCAAGGTCATGTTAGTCATATTGAAGCATCCCCAAGCTGTGTGGATCCAGAAACCTCTAGAATATAGGGTGGGTCATAAAAACTAGTAATATGGGTCACAATTTTCTTGGGAATATGTCTCTCTCTCTCTTTTTAAATCTTCTGAAGAACAGTTACTGTAGCTCCTAAAGTTAACTCAATTGCATGAGCATTGTGATGCATGGTCCTGTTTTGTTTTCTTTCTTAAAAAACTTTTTTCGGTGAAAAAAATAATCTGTCCTTGGTCGTCTGAAAATAAATAATCTGTCCTTGACTGGCATGACAATGAATAATCTGACTCAAAAAAATTGCCCCCCCCCCTTCTGAATCCAATGGTCGTCCCCTTAGCAATGATTGATGACGATGGGAAAAGAAGAAAAGAATAATTTTGGATTTCCCATCGTAGACACCAAATGAATACTAAGTTTAGTAGCGCATAACACTGATAATTGTAATTTTTATATCTTTTTCCAGTCCAGTGTATACATATCATCACGTTTCTGCTTTCCAATAGAAATCTGTTCCCTCACCTCGTTCACGTATGCTGGATCAATAACAGCAAACAGAACAGTCTCTTCGTCTTCTGTTGTTGCTATAACTTGTCCCCAAGGGTTAATAACACTGCTGTGGCCCCAGGCCACATAACTAGCCCCTGTGTCACGAGCTGGAGAAACCGTGGCAACATATAGTTGGTTATCTAGTGCACGTCCTCTCTGCAATAACTCCCAGTGAGCGGGACCAGTTGTCATATTGAAAGCACCAGGATACACCAATAGTTTGCAATTCTCTTTTGCATAGACCTGTGCCAGCTCTGGAAATCTTATATCATAGCAAATCCCAACCCCTACTTTGCAGTAAGGTGTATCGAACATCGTAAAACTGTTTCCAGGGCTCAAAGTCTCGGATTCTTGGAATCTGATTTTTCCAGGAACATCGATGTCAAATAAATGGATCTTCCTGTGTTTGGCAATTATTTCGCCTTTGGGATCAAATACACAGCAAGTATTGAACAGTTTTCCATTTTCTTCCTCCGGAATGGATCCACCGATTAGATAGATTTCATTATCCTTTGCCATGCTTGCCAAAGAATGAGAAGAGGTTCCTGGAATTTTTTCGGCATATTCCGGAAAATAAGAAGTTCCATACGGCGAGTTAAAGCACTCTGGAAGAGATACAAGTTTAGCTCCTTCCTTTGCTGCATGTGAGACTAATTGTGATGCCCGTTTTAAGTTATCAGCTTTTGTTGCAGATACCGCAAGTTGTATCAAAGCAATTTTGAACGACATTATTTTTAGAGTGACCTCCCTTTATGCTTTCATGGATTGGATATTTGAAGTACGCGTACTTGAGCCGTGTTCCGGAATAACCTTCTAACTCGTAATAAAATTTTAAAAGGTGTATGAAAGAATAATTATTTTATGAAGCTGCTGCATGCATGTAGAATATGGACAATTTACGTTAATCACTGATTGCGCATGCCGGAGAAGCGTCAGGCAGGGTTAGTCTGTTTCCCTGCAAATACAGTATTATGACAAATATAGAAATTTAATCACAGAATTCAAAAGATTCACTATATTAACAAGAATAGATATGGGTTACCCCATAACCAAGATATTCGACTTTTAATTTATTCGAATTTTCATTGTGCTCAGATGATTTCTAATAAAAAACAAGTATTTACTGACAAAACGTCAGAGATACTCAAGCTGTAGAAAGTCAACTATAAAAGTGCCATAAATATCCTAAAATGACATATATAATATTTAGGCTACTGAGTTTCAACATCTTTTGTTGAATAAAATATGCATGTACTAGGAAACAAAATGCATATACACATATATATCGTTACATGCATGTAGTGACTTGATCACAAAGTTGCACATGCCTAAAATAGTTTTAATTTAACATAGAATATAGACTAAATATAATTAATCGGATAATTTTAAAAATGTATTCAACACCTCACTCATTTTCAGGAATATTTAATCCAAATAGTATGTTTCAGGCCTATAGCAACGTTTTCAAAGTGAAGGGGGGGGGGGCTCCGAAAAAATCCCGCGTACTATGGGCCTGTGCTACATGTATACCATCTAACTTTCCAATGATAGAATCTTCTGTAAAAAAAAAAAAAATTAAAAACAAATCCAAGCCGCTATGGATTATCAAAGATAGCCCAATTTTTTTAAATAGCAAATTTAAACTATAGATCTATCAAGGATAGATTTTGATTTATTTTTAGCTCACCTGAGCTGAAAGCTCAAGTGAGCTTTTCTGATCACCCGTTGTCCGTCGTCCGTCCGTCCGTCTGTCCGTCCGTCCGTCTGTCTGTCCGTCCGTCCGTCTGTAAACTTTTCACATTTTCAACTTCTTCTCAAGAACCACTGGGCCAATTTTAACCAAACTTGGTACAAAGCATCCTTGGGTAAAGGGGAGTTTAAATTGTTAAAATAAAGGGCCAAGCCCCTTTCCAAGGGGAGATAATCAAGAAAAGACAAAAATAGGGTGGGGTCATTAAAAAATCTTCTTCTCAAGAACCACTGGGCCAGAAAAGCTGAAACTCATGTGAAAGCATCCTGGGGTAGTGTAGATTGTAAATTGTTCAAATCATGACCCCCGGGGGTAGGGCGGGGCCACAATAGGGAATCCAAGTTTTACATTGAAAAATATAGAAAAAATCTTTAAAAATCTTCTTCTCAAGAACCACTGGGCCAGAAAAGCTGAAACTTATGTGGAAGCATCCTGGGGTAGTGTAGATTCTAAATTGTTCAAATCATGACCCCCGGGGGTAGGGCGGGGCCACAATAGGGAATCCAAGTTTTACATTGAAAAATATAGAAAAAATCTTTAAAAATCTTCTTCTCAAGAACCACTGGGCCAGAAAAGCTGAAACTTATGTGGAAGCATCCTGGGGTAGGGTAGATTCTAAATTGTTCAAATCATGACCCCCGGGGGTAGGGCGGGGCCACAATAGGGAATCCAAGTTTTACATTGAAATATGTAGAAAAAATCTTTAAAAATTTTCTTCTCAAGAACCACCTGGCCAGAAAAGCTGAAACTTATGTGGAAGCATCCTGGGGTAGTGAAGATTCTAAATTGTTCAAATCATGACCCCCGGGGGTAGGGCGGGGCCACAATAGGGAATCCAAGTTTTACATTGAAATATGTAGAAAAAATCTTTAAAAATCTTCTTCTCAAGAACCACTGGGCCAGAAAAGCTGAAACTTATGTGAAAGCATCCTGGGGTAGTGTAGATTCTAAATTGTAAAAATCATGACCCCCGGGGGTAGGGCGGGGCCACAATAGGGAATCCAAGTTTTACATTGAAAAATGTAGAAAAAAATCTTTAAAAATCTTCTTCTCAAGAACCACTGGGCCAGAAAAACTGAAACTTATGTGGAAGCATCCTGGGGTAGTGTAGATTCTAAATTGTTCAAATCATGACCCCCGGGGGTAGGGCGGAGCCACAACAGGGAATCCAAGTTTTACATTGAAATATGTAGAAAAAATCTTTAAAAATTTTCTTCTCAAGAACCACTGGGCCAGAAAAGCTGAAACTTATGTGGAAGCATCCTGGGGTAGTGTAGATTCTAAATTGTTCAAATCATGACCCCTGGGGTAGGGCGGGGCCACAATAGGGAATCCAAGTTTTACATTGAAATATGTAGAAAAAATCTTTAAAAATCTTCTTCTCAAGAACCACTGGGCCAGAAAAACTGAAACTTATGTGGAAGCATCCTGGGGTAGTGTAGATTCTAAATTGTAAAAACCATGACCCCCAGGGGTAGGGCGGGGCCACAATAGGGAATCCAAGTTTTACATTGAAATATGTAGAAAATATCTTTAAAAATCTTCTTCTCAAGAACCACTGGGCCAGAAAAGCTGAAACTTATGTGGAAGCATCCTGGGGTAGTGTAGATTCTAAATTGTTCAAATCATGACCCCTGGGGTAGGGCGGGGCCACAATAGGTATTACAAGGGGGAAATCGGGTGAAAAACAGCAAGGCCAAAGTTACTCAGGTGAGCGTTGTGGCCCATGGGCCTCTTGTTTAATTTTGTGCTATTAAAGTACTATCACTCAAAGTATAGGCAGATGTTTAAGATGGGTCAACCTGTCACCTTTTAGAGTAATCAATGAACTCGTCCAGAAATGCATTGACGGCCGTTGTTAAACGCAAAGGAAATCGGGAGATCGGTTGCGGCTGTGGAGCAATACTGAATATAGTCCTTCGTCATAGAATTGAATCCGACATTTAACACTTAATATATATTTTGAATATACAGACCTTTTGAAAACTTCATTTTTGTTTCGAGAAATGTTTTTCTTTTCAAAAATAGTACATTTTCGTGTTTTTAAAACTGAGTGGATCGATGACCTAGCATCGTTTTTGATAAATCAGCCCCTCTAGCCAAGTCTAGGGCTTGAGTAAACCAGAAGTCTCTGATGAGACTGTAGCTCTACTGGTTGTATTTATAAAGGAAGATAAAAGTAGCACTTGGACTTGAAACTTTGCAACAGCAATAAATAGAATAATGATCCTTGGTTTAGTCTCTTTTTGGCAAGATTTATTATTATATCAGACTAAAACTGTAGGAGGAGTAGCCTTTTAAAACAATTTTACTGAAATTTTGATTTAAGTAACCATGGCAACATCATTCAACAAAATCAAAAAACAATAACACCAATTATATATCTCTGTAGTCTACTTGTATGCCACATTATTCTGAAATCAGACAAAAAGTGTAGGGGGAGTAGCGTTTTGAAAGTATTTCAAGAAAATTTCTATTTTTAGTAACCATGGCAACACCATTCATCAAAATCCGAAACTGGTACAGAGAATTATGTATCTTAGTGTAGTTTACTTGTATGCTAAGTAATACTAAAATCAGACCAAAACTGTAGGGGTAGCATTTTGAAGGTATTTCAAGGAAATTTCTATTTTTAGTAACCATGGCAACAATGTTCATCGAAATCAAAAACCGATACACAGAATTATGTACCTTAGTGTAGTCTACTTGTTTGCCAAGTTATATTGAAATCAGACCAAAACTGTAAGAGGAGTAGCATTTTGAAAGTATTTCACAGAAATTTCTATTTTAGTTACCATGGCAACATCGTTCATTGAAATCAAAAACCGATAAACAGAATTATGTATCTTATTATAGTCTACTTGTGTGCCAAGTTATATTGATATCAGATCAAAACTGTAGGAGGAGTAGCATTTTGAAAGTATTTCACAGAAATTTCTATTTTTAGTAACCATGGCAACACCGTTCATCGAAATCAAAAACCGATACACAGAATTATGCATCTTAGTATAGTCTACTTGTGTGCCAAGTTATATTGAAATCAGATCAAAACTGTAGGAGGAGTAGCATTTTGAATGTTTTTTACAGAAATTTCTATTTTTAGTAACCATGGCAACACCGTTCATCGAAATCAAAAACCGATATACAGAATTATGCATCTCTGTATAGTCTACTTGTGTGCCAAGTTATATTGAAATCAGATCAAAACTGTAGGAGGAGTAGCATTTTGAATGTTTTTCACAGAAATTTCTATTTTTAGTAACCATGGCAACACCGTTCATTGAAATCAAAAACCGATACACAGAATTATGCATCTTAGTATAGTCTACTTGTGTGCCAAGTTATACTGAAATCAGATCAAAACTGTAGGAGGAGTAGCATTTTGAATTTTTTTCACAGAAATTTCTATTTTTAGTAACCATGGCAACACCGTTCATCGAAATCAAAAACCGATACACAGAATTATGCATCTTAGTATAGTCTACTTGTGTGCCAAGTTATACTGAAATCAGATCAAAACTGTAGGAGGAGTAGCATTTTGAATGTTTTTCACAGAAATTTCTATTTTTAGTAACCATGGCAACACCGTTCATCGAAATCAAAAACCGATACACAGAATTATGTATCTTAGTGTAGTCTACCTGTGTGCCAAGTTATATTGAAATCAGACCAAAACTGTAGGAGGAGTAGCATTTTGAAAAATTGTTTACAGACGGACAGACAGACAGACAGACGGACGGACGGACGACGGACACATTACTATCGCATAAGCTATTCTGGTCTCTGACCAGTAGAGCTAAAAACCTGCACTTGTTATGAAACTGGTGTATAGTTCTAAACTTCTTCATGTCCGTAGCAAATACTGATACCCAGTCTACATGATCTAAGCGTCACTAGGGAACGGTGCTGTGCACACACCTGTGCTTGCAAGACCAAATAGCCTAGGTCTACACACGTGCGAAGATCCGACGAGCTCGGAAATCACGTTGCTTTGCCGAGAAGTTACGATTGCAGGTGTTATTGAAAAAAAGAGAGAAAAAAACCCACACAGTTAATGATTAACATTGTAACTTAAAAGAAAATATACGACAATTAACAACAATAATCATGACAATAATATAATTGGTGAAAAGATTTATCATTATCAGTCGAAGTATGACCTATATATTACGTGAAAAAGACTGAGGAGGCAACGAGCGTAGGAATACGAAAACTTTTTATTTGCTTCTCTGGGTAATAAGTGATTTTCTTAAAATCTTTTTACGTTAATTTTGTTTTCTTTAACGTATTGAATATACATCATTATTCTTAATATTTGTTGTAATGTTGTATCTACTGATCATGAATGGTACTATTTTTTATGAAGCAATTGTGTGAAGAGTACCTGACTTTAGTAATACCCGGTATATCTTGAATAGATAATATGCACTGATCGAATATATTAAAAAAAGGTATGTGCAGATCAAGAGGGGGATCAGAAAAGGGGTGTCCACACACATATATATATATATATATATATATATATATATATATATATATATATATATATATATATATATATATATATATATATATATATATATATATATATATATATATATATATTGCTTCTCAAAAACTTTCGGAGTCAGATTTTTTTTGTGAGTGGTGTGGAATCCCCCCCCCCCCCCCCCCACACACACACCCTTGAATCTGCACATGAAAGGGCAACTGATTGTGCGTTGTTTTCTTTGACCTTGGGTGTCAAAAACCAAGGCGAAATGACCTAATAAAGAAAATAAGGAGAAACGGTTGAAAGAGAAGCTACTTGAAGTGTTTCCTCTTGGCAAGATAGAGTACAAAATGAGAAAAGGAAGTAGAAATTCGGAGAAATAGAGGATATGCATGAGGATAACTGAGATCCTGTTGAGTGCCTGTGTCATTTCTATATTAAAAAATCTTAGAATGTATTAATATACATCTTTAAAATTCTTAATATTTTCAATAGAAGATTCAAACATATTGAAATTTTTGTGCCCTGTTATTTTATTTTTATAAAAAATGAAATCATGTTAAGCATCGTAAGGTAGGTCACGGGTTTGCTGCATAAAAATCTTACGAGAAAACATACCCTCAAAATTTGACACACTGTATAATGTTCCTTAGAATTTGCAGCATATTATCTGTAATTTTATGAAATTTGCCTATGTGGTTTTAATGCAATACTACTGTAAACGTGGTATAGTTTTTGAACTAAACGTTTTCCATTGAAATATATAGAAAAATTGCGTTTTTATACAAATTTTACGAGAAGAGTTTCCTTAAGAAAAGTTATATAACTTTTTAAAGATGTAGACGAATTATTCAGAAATTTCAAACTGTCAAGACGAAGTAAAATAAAAACTATTGAGACAAAAAAATAAATATGTCTTCTCGGTAGTTTTTTTTGCTATTTAATTTCGAAGTTTGGTTTTATATTGTCAAAACGTCGCGTTTATGGCGTTATTTATGACTACAACGTCATGTTGAACGTAATATCGTTTATATAAATATCTTTATATTTGGAATATAAAAGATCAAAAGGGGAAAAAAAATGTATATTGTATTTTTGTTCTTCATTTCATTAACTGCAGAAACATATCAGGATGACCAGCAGTTTATTTACATTTTTATTACACTAGTTCTGTGAAATTCATATACTGGCCACGATGTAAGAATGAACGGTATATTGATATAATTTAATTTTGTTTGTATTCTAGCCTCTGATTGGTTAATATCCAAAAAGGAACACAAATTATTTCTGTATAACTTGGTTTGGTATGGGGACACCCCCCCCCCCCTGACAACCAGCTGAATCATCTGTATGCATATAATCCTCTCATTTCCAGTCCTCGGGATTCATGGAAAATTCCAGATTTAATAAATATACTTTTAACTTCAAACAATAATTCGATCTTACCACATGTAAACAAGCTGCTAGTCCTATGTATCAGTTTTTACCTCCCCTCGCTTCCCATCACTTCCGTTACTTC
This sequence comes from Saccostrea echinata, assembly GCF_033153115.1. Lineage (NCBI taxonomy): Eukaryota > Metazoa > Mollusca > Bivalvia > Ostreida > Ostreidae > Saccostrea > Saccostrea echinata. The sequence continues at coordinate 16,906,154 of NW_026889796.1, read as the reverse complement.
CGTTACTATGGTTGTATTATTGAGCGGCAAATTTGAACTAATAAAAAGCAACGAAATTTTACACCCATAGTTATTTAATGATTTTAAAATTAAATTATAAGGAATGACTCTAATTCTTGGCCAAATTATTCGAGTATAACCTGGTTTGGGTCAGTTTACGCTGTTTTATAATCCGCTTCGCGGATTATAAAGCGTAAACTGACCCAAACCAGGTTATACTCGAATAATTTGGCCATGAATTAGAGTCATTCCTAAAATAAACATTTTACGTGCATTAGACTGAATTTTAAAAATGTATGCAGCAACACCGCGAGTGTTACTAAAATATTTTTGATTCGTGTGATGCAATGAAGATAACGAACAGTGATTCGTCTATTTGTGGGACATTGTTCGTGTACATTAAGATTTCAAGCATAACACTTGAATTTTATATTTGAAGAAAAATCACTTCATTCGAAAATGGTAAAGAAAAAACGCCCCGCTACTGAATAACGACGGAGAAGGGGGGGGGGGGGTGTAAACAGCAATGTTCTTTTTTAAAGACGTACAACACACTGGGGGAGATAACTCTTGCGATTTCAATAAAACGTTTAACATAACGTTAAATTTGACGTTAATTACGAAGCGTCAAAATGACGAGCGATACGATCCCGATGTAATTTTATGTAAAAAAAAAAAAAATAGAATAGACGTTTTTATTGTGGTTTCTTTAGGAATTCCAAATCCTATCCTTGATCATTTGCGCAATTTCAATAAATCTCCCCCCTCCATAAACAAGAAAAAAAGACAGGTTCCTTAAACTTCTTTAATTTAAATTTAAATAATAAATTCTTTAATATTGTATTTATGATATACACAATGGCAATGTTTTAATCTAAAAATGGTAATGCTACTCTACATTGCTTTTTCTCGTTACAATCGGCCTCATAACATTGAGAATAACTGTTACCGGTATGTCTAAATATCATCATATTACGAAAATAAACATTTTCTTGCTTTTCTTTACTTTGAAAAAGAAATGAAAAAGAGTAACCGTTTTCAGAAGGTCACTGATCAAAGAGAAACAACTCTAAAAATGTAGAGGTGTATGTCTTTCCTCCCCTTAGCTGAGTTATTCCTCCTGTTTTCCGAAGAATTATGGGTTTTTCCCTCACAAATACACAGATACATTTTACAGTGTTTTGCAAGGAACACAAGAACTCAAGGCAAAGTTTATACAAATTAAAGTAAGTATCGACAGTGAAAATTTATTTACTGAAATTAATACAACGGTTGCGCCCAATTGAGAAAATCTTTTACTGTAAACAGTTTCAGTTCGCATTTCCTCGAATATAAAAACAAAACGATGAATACCAATGTAGATGATACCATTGTAGATGATTCAGGCACATGAATAATTTCAATATTGATAAATAATTTACAATTTGGTACAGTTGAAGTTAATATGGACAAATACATCATTTCCACTTATTGAAACAACAGAAGGATACAATATCCGTGGGGTGGGGGGAGGGGGACCCCTCTCGTTTGGAAACAGAAATAATTTAAAACCTGTATATACATATATTCCATTTTCATCGCAAGAGAGTTGTACATATACCACTGTTGGTTCACTTAAAAAATAATATTCAATGCAAGTAGAAGTCATATAAAGGTTTGAAACTGCACCGAACTCCAAACCGGACACGTGGTCATAAAATCCTAAGAAAAATAGTTTTACTAAATATAAATATTAAAAATTAATATTTAAGAATAACAAAAAATATTAGTAGTCAAAATTTAATCTGCATACACGAATGAAGGACATTAATTTAGGAGTTCAATTTGCCAATTATATATATTATGCAGGTCTACGTAACCGATGGGTTTTTTTTTCAAGTTCTAATGTCCTGCATTGCAGAGAAGAATGGAGGGGGGGGGTCTTAAAATTTCAGAAATTGCTTATTCATCTTTATTTGAATGCAGATGTAAAGTTTTATATTTGTGGTAAATATAATGTACATTACATTTTTTAAGTAAAAGATATTTTCCAGCCGGGAATTTTTATTTGTATTTGTAGAATCATAGCATTGCTTTCGTCCCAAGTCTGAAAGACGCTGTGAGAAACGTAACTTACGGAGAGAGGGGGAGGGGAGATTTTCCACTATAAATTCAAAACGCGTCGTATAAAAAATTTTCAAAAAATTACCAAGAATATTTTGATCATCAGTAACAAGAAGTAATCATTTTTTTCAAAATTAAACGACAGATTTTTTCATAAAAAAATATTTCATTTGAAAATCACGCATTTTTCAATGCAAAAATGAACGATAGTTTTTCAGTTTAAATTCTTCAAAATCGTTTTTCTTGAAGTGTACCTCTACAAATTCACTTTGTTTGTGTTTTATAGATAAACGAACGATTCGGCAAATTTTGACAGCTAGGCTAACCTTAAATATTTTAAAATAAGGGATTTTATAGTTAGATGGTTGAAATTTTTTTATACTCGTGATCAGCCAAAGGGGGGTAACTTTAGGAACTTCCTGTCCAAATTCGGCTCGAACGATTTTGACCAAAATGTACATACACATAATAGATATTGTCATGTATAAGATATACAAAAATAGCGAAAATTAAACGACAGGAAATTTTTGGGGTAGGTGTGTTGTACATCCTTAAGTCGCTCGTCAATACTTGATATTTATTTATATTAGATAGTATTATTTTTTATCCAAATTTCCTTGGCAAATGTAAAATATTTGCATACAGGTTATACATAGACAGCCTTTGTTATATAGAAAAAATATCTGCTTTATACTTGTATGCGTTATAGTACATTATTATATGTTTATAGGGTCATAGAGGTCCGATAGGCCGAGTATTTTAATTTATCATTATACCTTTCACTATTAGAAATCAATTACTTGCTAATTTGAACATAGCGACTCCACGGGATTCACATGCAAAATATATACAACAAAAAAAAAAAAAAAAAAAAAACAAAACAAAACAAAACAAAACAAAACAAAACAAAACAAAAAAAAAAACACACACACACAGGAAAATACATGTATTTAAATTTCCACTGATTTTAGTGTCGATGATCGATTTTAACCTAAAAATATACAAATATGTTTTTCCTTTTGACGGACAGCCTTCTCATGTGTATGGACTACATTTTGGACACGTGGACATAAAATCCTTAGAGAATAAGTTTTACTTTTATTCTAGTAGTTGATAGTTTAACTCTTATTCTGTAGATATTCTGTTGTCAGAATTTTAATCTGCATGAATGAATGAATTAATTGGCACTTCAGGGATTTAAAAGATTAAAATATATATCTCGAGGGTAACCTATGTTTCATCAAGTTCTAATGACTGCGTCCAAAAAAAAAGGGGGGGGGGGCTTCGTCTATACATCTGCATTTCAATGAACTGAAAAGTTTTAAGAACTCTGATATATAATGTAAATAATTTTTTTAAAGCAAAAGATATTTTCTAGCTTGAAATTTTTCATGTTATTTGTAGATCTAACAATGTTTTCGTCCCACGTCTGAAAGATGCTTGAGAAACGTGACTTAAGGAGAAAGGGAGGGGGGGGGGGGTGAATTTCGCTATAAATTCAAAACGGCTCGTTTAAAAAAATTACAAAAAATTATCAAGATTACTTTTGTAACCAGTAAAATGAAAAATGTATTTTATCCAAAATTAAAAGATAGGTTTTTTCATAACAAAATATTTAAATTGAAAAATACGCATTTTTTAAGGCTTAAGGATGAAGGACACATGGTCACATGACTTTGTTAAACTACGTCATAGTCTCCATTTATAGAAGTGCAAAACGTGTAAAGCATCAGTTCTTGTAAAAAATTTTGACAATTATTTTTCTTTAATAACCATCTTATATTAAAAAAATAAAAAAGTTTAACATTCTTGTAAACATTATCAAATTATGAAAAAAGATTGATCCACTCCTCTGTTTCTTTAAACTGCGCGTCCAACAAGTCGGTGACGTCATACACGATCTGCTAGTACAGCAAGATCATACTCGGTGAATACAAGGGCGGTATTATTATGTAAAAACAGGTCATAATCAGTATATGATGAAGTATTTTGAGAAACGGGGAACACAAAAATTATTTTTGCATGGCTGATGACGGAAATCTTATGTAGGTATATCTTATTTCGCTTATTTAGCTTACGTGTGACGTCATAGTTGGTTTTTCCCGTACTCGAGAAATGTAAACATGACAAGTTTTTGTCCTGCTTATGTCGTCTTCAACGATGTCCTGTGCAATATTGAGGTCAGCTTCACCATTCGAAATTTTTACAGTTAATCAATAATTTGAAGGACTTGCATTTCAACGTAAATTTAAAAATATTGAATGATAGGATTTTTTGTAAATTACGTTTTTTGTTGTTTAAGTTGTCTTAAAAAGTTCGTAATTATCCCTATCCAGATGCAGTGTGATAGATGAAACTTGCCTTTTCGAATTTTAAACCCAATTCATACTCTGAAATATTTTAAAAGATACACGTTCACTTACATATTTTTTATATTTGCTTTAAAAATCCAATTATGGACAGAGTAATGAGCCCGACAACATGGAGAATTAAAACTCCACTTAGATACTGTAGGGCATAATATTTGTCAATCAGTATCTCTAAAATAAGGTAAGAAACCTAATGATATAACTGCTTTAAGATATGTGGGACATACTTAATAAGAAATATACAAAATATAAAAAAAAAAATGAATGACAAGTATTTTTTCAGCTAAAGGTCCTTCTTCCCCTTAAATGAACCACAGTCTTCAGTTTAAGTTCTTCAAAAAATATTTTGCCGATGTGTACCTCTACAAAAATACTTTATTTGTGTGGTTAATGATTATATGAATGAGACAATGATATTTGACAGCCAGACAAGCTGAACTTTTTTGATAATCAGGGATTTTATAGAAAGCCGATTGAAAATTTCTTCTCCGCGTGAACAACCAAAGGGTGGGGGGGGTGGTAACTTTTGGAACTTCCTGTCCAAATACGACTCGAACGATTTTGTCCAAAATGTGCATACGCATTGTATATATAGTCAAGTATAATATAAACAAAAATAGCGAAAATTAAACGACAGGAATTTTTGGGTGGTAGGTGTGTTGTACGTCCTTAAGTGTGCAATTATAACGTTTTTACAACGTTATGACTTTAATAATTTAATCGATAATAATTTTAAATAATTTAATTATTTTGACGTAACGCCAATGTGTACAAACACCGTGCGCAACGTCGTTTTACCGGGAGTGTTCAATTTGTTTACCCTGCACATATCACTGAGCACTGACTGACAATATTGGTGAGTTGGTTTTGCTTTCTTACATTTCCTCTCCGGATTATTGTTTTTTTCCAATATGTGGAGCCTATTGGTAAGAGAAAATTCTCATAGATCTTTATTTTGTTTTGAACTCGGTGTTTACTATCATTTCCAATTGTTTAAATTTATGAAGGAAGCACATTTTAATTTGTTTATACATATTTTGAAAAAAATTGATTTGTTAATAGCCCCCCTCCCCCCCTTACCCCCTTAGGAACAGATAGCTTATGCTCATATCTTCCATTGTGTACACATGTACATGTAGCATGTAAATTAAATGTATCGATTTTATACAATTTATTAATCCAGAGCCATTAATAGATATTTAGAAAAAGAACAGTTATTTTAGAAGTACATCCACCACTATTGTTTATTTTCAATACACAAAAATTCACAAATGAGGTCGGAATCAGTATTCAGTGAAGTTCAAGGTCAAAGTGAAAGTAGAGTGGCAGTAAGTTATCGAAACTGCTTAGTGCTACCTAGTGCAGAGTCTTGTAGTATGTAGGTGATATGCACTTGTCATTTTATGAAAGAGGTAAAGAAAAAAAAGGTTTCCATGCCTTATTACAATATTTGTAAATGAAAACTTTTATTTTCATGGAATAGAATTACATGAATGAGGACATAGTATACATGTGCATTCTTTCAAAGAAGTTGGTCAGGCAACAGTTCTGTGGAAGTTAAGCAGTGTGTGTGTGAACATGCACACTAACATTTTTTATATTTTACATGTATTAACTGCATTACATGTATTTGTCTAATGTATAATTATTGTCAGTAAACATGCTTTTTACCTGTATTATTAATTTACATGTAATTTAACAATGTTGAGACTAATCAGTGCAAATTCATAATTTTCAACTGATATTAGATTATGGGTATAAAAGGAATGTGGTAGGATTGTGTGTGTTTGGTGTCTGTCTGTGAATGTTTTAGGTGCTTTTGATGCTGATAAATTATTGCACCATTTTTTAAATTGATTTTTTTTTTAGGTTCATGGTGATACAGGACAACTTCGAGGTTCATGCAGATGGTGTTTAAAGCTATCAGTCAGCAAAAACAAACTCATTTGAACACATCTTGAGTCTTCACATGTAAAATGATGGCAGTACTTTCAATATGTAAGTTGAATTTTCTAAAGCTTCTTTGTGTGTGTGTGTGTGGGGGGGGGGGGGGGGGGTGTTAAAGCTTGGAAATGTAGATTTTAGATGAATATTTGAGCTATGAAAGTGACCATCAAACTAATCTGTACATGTATGCTATATATTTTACAGCTAATATAATTTGAAAAGAATTTCAAAACAATATTTAACATTCATAGTGTTGTGTATGGTAAAATATTAAGATTAAAAAATATAAGAGTTAAAATTTCTTTAATATTTGTCAGTCAAAACGAGCAAATTGTAAGGAAATTCAAAAAATTTTCAAAGTTCTCTTTCATTTTTCTACAAATTACAAAATGGTTACCATGGAAACAAAACATTTTCTGTAGACTATTTATTTGATCTGCTCATGCAAGTATTTTATTATTTCAGAGTTATAATGAATATTTTAGTTCTAATTTCATCTTTAATTAAAAGTACGGGAAAAGTAACACTACATGTGTAATAAGCAATCCATTATTATGATGACATTATGACGTCATAGATGAGTGAACTTGCATTGGCGTAAAAATTGCTTTGAAACAGATGAATGTACACAAGAATATATAGGCTTATAACTTTTTTATTCCTACACCAATTTTCTTGAATGATACATCAATGGACAGGAAATAATCAGTACTTCCTATTTTTACTACTTTTGGGGTATTTGTAAACTTAATTTTTTTGTCTATCATGGAGAAACAATGAATTCAAGGATGAGGGATGATCAAATTTTGTGCGAAAATGCATTGATTTTTTGAAATAAGAGAAATGGACCCATATGAGTGCTTGATTGTAATTTTGCTTGATGTATTTAAAGTCATGAAAGAGAATAAAAGTGGTATAAGTACATTAATAGGCTAACCGATGACTTAAAATGTGGGTGCAGTTGTGGCTAGATGGAAGCATTTTTAAAGGATTTTGCATATAGAATTGTGCATGCTGTAAAATCTTTATTAATGATTGAATTTTCCTGAAATTTGGCATAGTGTCACTACATAGACTGTAGTATGACTTATGATGTAAAATGTTGTAAAATCCAGAAAATACTTTTTGATATTGGGTACATACCTCTAATTATTTTTAGAATCGGTAGGGGAAGAAAGTAGTGCAGAAAAAATACAAGTTCCTTAATTTGCAGACCTGAATTAAAAAAACTGTGATAATGTATTAAACTGAGCCTCATACTTGTTGATAAGGAGTATGTTCCCTTGCAAAAAAGCTTGGCAGATATAATTTATCAATAAGATCAGCAGAATTATTTGATGTATTATAACACCAGTGAGAAGTCTGGAATTCCCCTACTTTCACTTTCATTTTCAGAGGTTAACGCAGACAGACGCATTTTGCCGGAAAACGAATCCGACATGCCACCTCGAGATTTTAACCAAGGAAAGACAACTTGATGTGCTTTGATTTGAGGGGTCACTCACTGCTGAACGAAAATTAGGGACATTGCTATGTGAAGAAACGTTAACATTGCCGCCTATGGGAAAACAATTAGTGGACTGTACCCAATTATAACACAACAAATTTTCCTTCTCCTTACATACATGTATTAAGGATAGTTATAATGTTTACTTACAGTGCAATGATGTGTGTAAATTGTAACGCTACCCAAAATTCGTAGATTTAATACTTTCTAGGAAAAAGAAGTTTCTAAACACTATCTTATAATATTTCTGTGTGTTTGTTTGTATGTTGTTTAACGTCCCTCTCGAGAATTTTTCACTCATATCGAGACGCTACCACTTGCCGGTGGAGAGCTGCAAATTTTGTCCTATATTCGGCACTTACGGCCATTGAGCAGTGAGGGATCTTTTTCGTGCTCGGACTTACTGCGACACGGGACCTCGGTTTATACGACCACGTCTCCACGTCCCACCCGCAACGTAAGGATCAACTCCTTACTTCGCGATTCTAGAGGAGACGCTCTAACCACTGCGCCACGCGGGCGACTATTTCTGTGAGAAATGCTCTAACAACATACAAGCAATAATACTATACAAAATTTTAGAAAATTTTAATTTCAAATCTGTGTCCAATGCCAGCTTCTCATCCCTCCCCCTTGAACTACAAAAAACGTAACAATAAGCATGGCCGTAGACCCACCCCTTTCCAAATACTTTTTCCGATATTTTTTCCCGATATATACTAAACTTTAAAAATACCTACTTTTTGCTTGTGCCCCTCAATTATACCGTCTGATGACCTTATTTATTTTTATTACTTTTTTAAAATAATATATATATTTTTCTTTTTGCTTATCAAGGATTTTTTACTTGATGGTGCCTTTCCCACCCCCTACTAAATTGCTTCCTACTGATAAGAACCATGGAGAAATGATTAATAAAATATTCATGATCAATTCGCGATAATCACTGAAAAATAAGCTTCTGTGTGTAGTTATTTTGGATGGTCAACTAGTTTTAGCATGCGACGAACTCAGGTGAAATATCAATGAAAAGGGGTATCATTATTGGTGAATCAGTGTGCACACGGTGTGTTATGACACCGCTGGTAGTCATGTTTTTATAGGTTTGGCATTAGCCATCGTTTACCGATTGGTTTTCTCATCTGTCGATACAAAGACGACCCGTTTGATTAGTACTTCCGTCATTGCCCAGGGCACACAGTAACACGACAGCAAGGTGGTACTAAAGTCAAACATTAACTGATTCTGTTCAGAACTTTAAAAAGAACGATAAGAATATAATCTGTCATAAACACATAATAACAAAAGGTAAGACAATTACTTCTTAATATATATTATCAAAATTAATGGTTTTTACCCTAGACTTATTGATTTCAAAACTTACTGTTTTATTTATTAATTTATTTATTCACTTATTTATTTATTGTCCCTGTAAAAAATAAGTTTCAGCTTAATTTGTATAGACCGATGAATTAGGGATTAAGAAAGGGGGTTGTAATATATGAAAAGAAAGAGGTATGACAACCAATACACATATCAGATTTTTTTACAGTGAGTATAACCTCGATAATGGAACATTTCTCTTGAATTAAAGTTGTCATTTTACAAGAGCTCAGTCTACGTTTTACTTAAATTTATGCTGTTTACCTATGTAAATTCTAGACAAAACGATTTGTAAAAATTATGATTAATACTATTTACAAATGTCGGAAATATAAGAAAAAGTTTTAAGATAGAATTAAACGAGTCGTATTTGCCTTGACAACTGTGCCAGGTGCAATTGATGGGTTACATTTTGCAATTCAATATAAACCTGTGATAAATACGTCGATAGTATTTAGTTATGTCATACTCAATGGTGAAGTAAAGATGCGATATTCAAAGCACAATACCTGACTTTACACAAAATTATAAAAACTTCCTGTAACTGATAAAAAGGATTGGACTCAAATGCATACATAGATGTTCTCAAAACAACGACTACGACACACACACACACACACACACACACATTTAAAGGATACACTTACATTTTGATAAAAATGAAATCAAAACGGAAGAATACAAATATATGGATATGTAATGAATAAATGGGTAGATCAATCATAGCAATATAGGGTGCATTTTGCCCCCAGGATATTTACGAAGTCTAAAGATCCATGTTATTCATTCGTTTACAGTTAATCACTTGTCACGAAACAGGAGAAACGAAGATTTTAACATGAAATAACCGATTTACTGATACCTCTTAACTTTATTTATCACTTCAGAAAGAGGGCAATTATAACCCATTTCGAATATAGATTTAGAAAAATAAAGTTTTAATAAAGTTTAATTTTTTCAGCTTTTGACTAAGTTACTGAGATGATAGCAATACGGATAGCATTTCTTTTGTTTTGGATGGCTGTGGTATGTGGACAAGGACAAGAATTTGACTTATCACAATTTGACTTTAGTGGAGTAAATTTTAATGCAAATCAGCCTTCCAGTGGCCCAACGCAAGCTCCCGTTGGATTGGCATTTTCAAATCAGGCATCGGGGAACAGTTTTCCACCATCACCAATGATGGCTTCCCAAGGGAAACAACAGCAAAACCAGCCCATGTTTAGTAACCCACAGCAACAGGGAAACCAATTAGCCTTCCCAACACAAAATCAAAATCAACCACCTCAAACCCAATTCTCTCAAACAAGTATACAGTCTTCCCGAGTAAATAGTTTAACTCCAGAGGAAAGCTGGTTAACAGTAGGCGGATCTCAGATGCAGAATCGTAACCCTGGACTGACTGGTCCCATGGTGAACGGCTTATCCCCCAACAGTAACGGACAATCCGGCTTCCCCAATCAAAATGGATTTGCCCAAAGAGGTACACAAGGAGGATTCCTAAATAGAGGTCCTCCAGGTCCAGGTTTCACCAATCAGGGACCCAGGCTCCCTCCCAATAGGGGACCGGGTGGAGGATTCGAACAGTTCGGAACACCAGGGAATGATATGCTCACATTTAACGTGAACGCCATGGGACAAGGGCCCAGCGATTTCAGTGCTTTTAGCAATAATCCTTTTGCTGGCACTCCTTTCGGAGATGGACTTAACATTGATCAAAACCAATTTGGTAACCCAAACCTTGGTAACCCTAACACGAGAATTCCTAATATGAACACAATCGGGAGGCCACAGGTCACCATAGTAGATGCTGCCAATCTCCCCCCAAGTGTTCAAATGGCGATGAACATGAACGGAAGACCGGTAGGGGGCTTTATGGGACCCGTTCCTGGAGGATTACCTGGCTTAGGGAGTTTCACAGGATTTCAGCCACCGATACTGACGTCACCAATCCAACAACAGAGTCGTGGAGGATTTGGGGGATTGCTTAGCAGGCGTAAGTTTAAATTACAGCGCACTCTAAAAAAAAACACGCCTTCATTGACCCAAATTTTAAGCAGTGTCTTACATGTATGCATAGCTTTAATTAGAAACAAACATTTTTCCTTCCTGAACATAAAATGTCTAACATACACATCAATCAAATCCATTCGTCTCTGCACGAAAAATATGATTGGCATTCTAGTTTTTAAAAAAGAACATTTAAATTAAGAATAAATACCAGTAAACAAACGAATACTACATTTAATGAGTTTTGATATGAAAAGGTCTTTTTTCGAGACATTTCATACATATTCAAAACTTGATTTTTTTCGATTGCAGTTTTTGGTTGAAGATTATTACCACAACAGGTTCATAATCGGGAAAAGAACAATCTTCTACATCAATATTTTATTTGAGATGCAGCTAGGAGATTCTTGAAGTCCTTTTTTTGCTACAAACAACCACGGAAGATACCATTGGAGTAGTGCTATAAAATACATTTAGTTTTTAAAAATTGATTTATGAATTCTGATCCTTGAATAATATCAACTTGTTCCATGTACAATTTACTTTGAATATATATATATATATATATATATATATATATATATATATATATATATATATATATATATATATATATATATATTACACTTTATATACTGTATTTCACTTATTGGTTAATATTCTGCACTTTAGACAGCAAACTGCATTATAATAAGGTATAAGGAATTTCTAATGTTTCGTGATACATGTATGATTTTTATTCAACTCCTTACAAGTGTGTTTTCTATCTCTGTGAAGAAAGGCTAATAGGGGATAGAAAACACAACTCGTTTGAGGCATGCGAGATGCAAAATATGACTTTTATATACTGGTAATTATTAATTTTTCATAGTCATTTGTAGGGGAAACTCAATACTTATTGTTCTCTGGGGAAGTTAGTCTATGAAAAATTGTATTCATTGATGCTGTTTGTTGAAATAAATTGTTGATGCTGTTAAATAGTGTAAATTATAAATCCTTTAAACCATGATCAATTGGTAAGCGTTTTTAAGAGGCTACACTAAAAAAAATCACAATTACTCAGTCAACTTGAACCTACTGCAAATACTCTTAACAAACAATAACACGCAAATAAAAATATACCAAAAACATTCTTATTTGCGATTCAATTCGTCTGGAACAAAGATGGTGTGTGTGTTTATTCACTGTAATTAAAGCGCTTTGCTGTTCTCTCAACAGCAATTCCCATTTACAATCTCTGAACCAATCTTTGTACAAGTAATAGGAACTGCTTTTGATCGTGGAATCTTATGATATTTATCTTATGTTATTATATGTACACATTTCTCTTCGTATTTAATAGAAAATTGAAAATATACAATTCTACTTAATTAAACGAGAAATTATTATAATGCATTACATGAAATCCCACGCAAACCCAGGGAATTGAAATTTTTCGCAGTGACAGAACAAGTCCAATTCGATTGGTTAATACAAGAGTAAAAAGTTCCTCTTCAATTTTGACAAATTTTCTCCGTTTTATTTTTTAAGTGAGCACGAGACATAACGATCCAGTACACCTGTAAGTATACATAACATAAAAGTTTGCTTTTCTTTTTATCATGTTTATCAAGGATACAATCTGATACTCTTAATAACAGGTTAAATAGAATTGCGGAGAAAGAAGATGGGCGTGTTTGGCGTGTGATCTGCAGGAATAAGGCGTACGAAACATTTATAGTTTAAATGTCTACGATTTGGTCGGCTGACCACAGCTGGACGCACTTTACAAAGTTACGCACATGGGAAAATGTTACATTTAGTTTGAAATACTGTGTCGAATTTAATATATCAGTCCGCTTATTTTAATAATTACTACATGTAAGACTTAGTAACGCTTCACATAAGTAATAAACACCTATGGGGTATAGTTAAATGCAATTACATGTATATATATTAAAGTGTCAGTAGGTTGGAAAAATTGCTTTCGCTTTCGGTGCAACAGAACCAGAATTTATCTATTTGAAAATAAATCAGTACATAAAATTAAACTGACAAAAGAATTGATTGTTTGTACAAAAAAAAAAATATTAACGCTCCATGCGAGGATCGAACCAAAAATATTTACTTTTCATTGCACTGGACGGGTTACGCATACTACTGAGCTATCACCGCTCCACACACTTTATGGTTTTTTTAAAGCGACAATGAAGCACCGCATTTACACGTTGGAATTTTTTTGGAAAAAGTTCATTTTTTATTGTCTCTGGGTCTTCTCTCCATTTTTTACAAATGTTTGTTCGTTTCTTTGAATTAAAATGCGCACAAATAACGTTTCAAAATCATGGAGAGATGACCCAGAGGTAGCAAATTTTTAGAAAAACGTGTTTGAAAATGTAACATTTTGTTCCAAATGACTCATCTGGCCAATTTTCAAGTTATTTTTTAGCAAACCAAAATACAATATCGGGAAAATATTTCCATTTCCACAGGAACCCAATACAGCAAAAGAATGCTAAAATTTTATGTGACAGATCAATGAAATTTTTCACTTTTCAAGTGCGCCCAGATTCCTGCCGAATGCCAATCAAAAGCGCCCTCGTTCTTAGTTACGAACGTAAGAGAGTAAAAGTCAGAGACCTAAAAAAAATGTAGGAGATAACCATTATCTTATTCTGGAGATTAATTATCTATTTCGATGCAGCAAGATTCAGAGCATTTTTTTTATGATCTGTCAAAGGTTTAAACTTATAGCCATGCAAGCAATATCTTTCCATTTCTTTATTGTATGCCTTTATCATTGTGGTAAGATTGCGGCATTAAATGGTAAATTAGTTTTACCCATTTATTGTCATTTTGAATTAAAGGACTGCAAACATGGAATTTTTGTATGTTGTTACAGGTAATTATTATTATTTTTTCACAAATGCCTACAATAAAGTGCAAAAAACAAATCAGCAATTGCTTCATAAAGCATACAATGTAAATCTACAAAAGTCTTTTGTTTGTAGTTGATTGCTGATTTAGAGAGAAGGAGAGAAATAGGGAGAAAGAGAGAGAGGAAGGAGGAGAGATGCTGCTTATTAGCTAATGAGGAAAAAACCAAGTCTTTGGAAACCTTGATTTGATCACGGCGGTTATAATCAGTCAGACCCTTCTCAGTATGAAAAGCCAAATTTCCCAATCTTTATAAAAAATCTTATAAAAATCTTTATGTCTTCTAATGCTTATAGGCAAGCTCACTGCAGCTAGTTTTTGCTAATTTTGTACAAGTCAAATAAAACACTTTCATAGAGATGAATAATGTCATTTATTAAAATGACGGTATAAACATAAACAATTTAACACACAAGAAGGGGATCAGATTCACAAGTTTTGGTAATCAGTTACGTAAAATATGATAATGTCTGATCCCCCAAAAATTACTAGGAAAAAGTACCTGTAAAACAAGACAATCAAAACATCATAAGAAAAAGTTAGCAAAAAGATGGCACATCAAAACAAAATAGGCCACAAGATGTGACATGCAAGTCACAACCATGTAAGACCCTTCTTAGTATGAACAGCCAAATTTCCCAATCTTACCCCCACTATACATATAATGTATAATGAGGCATTTTTTGTGTGGAACGATTATTTTGGGGTTTTCACAATTTTTCCGGTGGCACACAGGATGAATAAGTGCAATAAATATAATTTGTGAAAAAATGTCCAACAAGCCCTGGGGTTGAATATCCGGGGTGGGGGGGGGGGGGGGTCCTGTCCACAAGTGCCTGTGCTATATATTTCAAAATTGAGAGATTAGTTTTGATATCTATAAGTATAGTCTATGAATTAATAATTTTTCATTAAGACATCGCTTTTTGTATATGTAGGATCTAAGAATCATGAATATCTAATACAAATTCTTACAGCTTGAATCAAGATCTAGTCCAAAAATAAAAGAGCAAGGATCTCTTTGGAGTGACAATTTCCCTTGTCTGACAAAATTCAAAAAATAAATTGATGAGATCTTGAACGATGGGACATTCCCACACATATGATAAATTGTCTCTTCAGTTGAATTACAGAAACTACAAATTTTACTATCTTTCATCTCCCCTTTTTTGTATGTTAACACAGGTAATTAAACGTTCTTAAGTAATTCAGGACAGCAACAATCACGTTGGACAACCATGAATCTACAATTAATCTCATCTATATTAATTTTAATTCTTCGGTTAGAATGTCTTACAACTTTAACGAAGAATTCAAAAAAATTCTTTACATTCCTTGTAAATATTTTGATCTCTTACTGTGGTCATAACTAAACCCCTGGGCCATGGTTTGAATTATCGCATGTGTGTGTTTGTGGAGGAAAGGGGGGGGGGTGAGGGTGTGTAAGTGTGAGGGTCGGTTTTATTTGTGTAGGGGGTAGGTAGCGGGTAGGTACATGTAGCCATGTTCACTATATATTCCAATCCGTCCCTAGTTCTATTTCAATCACTGACAGATACTTAACAATTCATGCAGTACTTAATTAAAACATTTATTAAAAACAAAATAGTATACAAATATAAAGACATTCATAGCCACATAAAATTGAAAGCATCTATACACAGCGATTACCAAATTTCAGTCGATGATGTACCAGCTACTTATGAGGTTTTGTAGATCTAGTGATTAGTTATATGAATGCCTCTATTAATGTCCAATGTAAATGTAAATCCATTATTTTGAAATGAGAAATTTGAAAATTTAAAACTATTACAGACTCCGATCTAAACATGTTTGTTTTCGCCCACGAAAACAAATGGGTTTTTTTGGGGGGGGGGGGGTTACGTATAATGATTCAACAATTCATTCTCTGTATTGTACATTTAACAGTCATCTCAAGTTACATACACATGCATGCATTACAGAAAAAAAAAAGTTTATTATCTATAATATTTCCATTCCAGGCCTAATATGCATGTAAATCTTTGTGTTTGACGTCACTGGGTGGGGACTATAAAATTGACATGGGAGATCTCGTGTAATTTAACGACGTTGGATCCTGATATTTAAAGTCTTAAACTTTTTTTGTCAAGTATATTTTTAGCTTCTACACACATAGCTTAATTAAAAATCAAAACAAAAAATGAGGGTCAATATGCTTCTTTTGGCGCTACAATACATTTAAAATGACCTTTTTGCACTGAATTTGTGTCTTAATCAAAAATAACATCTTCGACGTTTTCCCTCCAATATTTTTTTTATCCAAATAAATCATGGGACAAAGTATGCTATTATTCTCTCTTAAAAAAGACACTTTAAAATTGTGACAAAGAAAAATTTTCAAATTGCTTCGCATAATCAATTATTTGACCTTTCTTCACTCACAAAATGTCATTTTTCGGGCATTAAAAATTTAAAAAGCAAGAAAGATATTTTAAAGTCTTAAACTTTTGCTGAATTTAAGTAGATTGATCAGAGTTATCTTAAATATTCAGAAAGAAAATCAAAAGTGGAGGTCTATGATGTTAATTTTTAGATATTACTAAAAAACTGTTAATTTTATGATAAAATTGGCTCAATTTTTTCCTGGAGTTTCAGAATATATTTTCCATATTTGTCACAATATGATGATAGAATTCGCAAAAACTGATTTAATTAATATTTTAGAACCAGCATTAAATATCTCAATGCACAAAATAGCTCTGTGTGCAACCAGCAGGGAAAAATAGGAATCAAAACTTAACAGTACTGTATATATTTCAGAAGGGAAAAAATGATCATTTTCTTCTAAAAAATCTTCCGCCACAAAATATAGTTCCTGGCTTAATCCTATTTGAATGGGATTTAATCGCGTTTTTTTCATTGGATATAGTATAATTTGCATTGTAGAATCCAGATTTAATGTTAGAACTTAAAAATAATGCAGAATTTTAGAAATAAAGCTCCAGACCAAAATCTGCTCAAAAGCTCAGGATTGAACGTCCTTAAATCTATTAGTCTACATTTTTAAAATCTAAATTTACAATTTTATTTCACAATGCAATGGAAATATAAGGAATCACTGTCTAGTTAGTAGAGTATGCCAGGGACATCAACGATAGTTGGAAACGTGGGATAATTTATGCAAATAATATGTTATAATATATTATAATATGCAAATTATCCCACGTTTCCAACTATCGTTGATGTCCCTGGCATACTCTACTAACTAGACAGTGATTCCTTAATTGTAAAGGCATGATTCATGCTAATCTAGCGGGGTGGGAGAGGGGGTTAGAAAGGTCCGCCCCCGGAATTTTCAGAGTTTTGAAATTTATGTAAATTGACAATATTCCAACATGAAAATGGATTTCTTTAGTTATCCAACGAGATACTGGTAATCAACTTGAAACTGCAAATCACGTTTCTTTAAAATTTTAAAATGTTTTGTGGATATACTGACTGCAGCAGTGTAAAGGTGCTTGATTGTGCACACAGTGTCAGGAGTGTTGGATAAGCCGAACTTCGATATAGAATGAATGTCCTTTCCACTCGAATACTGGTATCGAAATTCAAATGAAATCTGGAAATATTTCATTTTAAATCAATCTGTAGGAAATATTAACAATAGTATGATGGTGAGGTAGCATACTGTGTCGTGAGTGTTGGAATAATTATTAACTGTACTTCAATATTAAAAAAAAAATGTATTTCTTTTCCGGAGAAATAGACGACTATCACATTTACGAGAGTTGTTTCCCTTTGCAGGCTGAAGCTGGGGTCAACAGGCGTAACCCACAGTTACGGAGAAATCGAAGACTATTTATAAATGTATATGCTCCTTACTATGGCAATACAGGAAGGGTACAAAATTACCCGAAAGCATTTAGAGGTCTAAAATATTTACAGGTACTAGTATAGTGAGGAAAATTATCGTTACGCCCACAAATTAAAGGGAGATAAATCTCAAGAATGTGAAAGTAAATTCGGAAAATGTTTCATTAAAATTCAGGTTCTGAGAATATATTAACTGCAGCAATGTGATGTTAAGGATTAAAACTGTTATACATGTAAGTATTGAATTTAGGTACAATATATCAGTATTCATGGATTTAAAGTGCAAAATTTAGTATATGCTGTGCAGATAAAGTGTTTCAGATTAACTGATAATTATACATTTTCTTTTTGTAAATTAAATAGATGCGTATTCAGGAGCAACAAAGCAACTCAAGTCCACGCTTAGTATAACGTTATTGTCGGATGGTTGTTGTCATCTCTGCTGAAACAATAAAGCATCACATTCAAAATACAACAATAAAGAACAATATAACAATTACAAAATATTTGTTTAACAGTATATTTTTCCTAGGACACATCATATTCTCCTAATTGGATGAATATCCATCTGAGTCAGCTGTAAAAATTCGCATTCAAATCATTATTCTCTCAATTAGTCTAGATAAAATAAGACAAAATGAGATAAAGCAGGGAGATAACGATGCGTTTAATCTCAGATCTTAGATATACTACTTACAATTTACACTTTGCTTAAAAAATATGGTTAGACTTTTTTTTTTTTATCTATGATAGTCAGAAGTTAACATAGGACATTACCTTTTTTTGTTTGTAGATCAATAAAACCTTTAAAAAGACAAACACAGAATTAAGAACGATTTGTTGTAGAAAGTCAGATATACAATGTATTTTTGGAATTCAGGCTGCTTCTTCAATATTTTCATTACGTGAACCCTAAATATCATTTAAGTGATTCCTAAATATCAATTATTAATGTATTCTGTAAAGTTTTTCTTGCATAAAATGATGAGAAAATAGATCTCTAACATTGATATTTCCATACTTACAATCTTCAGGGTTGTTTGTTATGTTCAGGTATTGTTTCAGTTCAGGACCTAGTGTTTTCACAGCTGTGTTAGTTTGATCGGGAGTACATCGGACACCAGATTCTTTTGTAATAAAATCCATTGAACACTCGGTAAATTCTTGCATTGCACTAAAATAAATTTGTAAGATTGAAATAACTATTGACTACAAAATGAAAATGCAACTTACTGACGTCATTTTTTACAAGCATACTGAGATTCTTGCATTAGCAATACTAGTCCCCTACCGGCAAGTGTAATTTGGTACCCATTAAAAATTGAAAATGTCGCAATTCCTTCAAAAATCACCGAAGCGAAACGAAATGCAAACTAAATTACTTGATCCGTAACTCATCACGATACACTCACATACCAAAAATCAGCTCAATATCTGCAAGCCTTTAGAAAAAAAGTGCGAAAAACTAAGTGGGACAGACTGACGGACAGATGCGGAGGAAACCTTTAGTCCCCTCCGGTTTCACCGGTAGGGGACTAATAATAAACTGGAGATAGTAGGCTATAGGTAGAGAAATGTTACCGACAGGTTTTCTAAAGCATGCATAATACATTGATTGTCAATAATTTGCAGAACATTGACAGTGAAAAACAACAAAATTATGTATTCTATGTCAGAGGGGATACAAATAGTCCACTTTCACATTGACAGACATGATTTTTAGCCGGACTCATTGCTCGTAGAGGAATAGCCGGCTTATGTTACGGTGTTCAACCGGAAATGCTGCTTCCTCACCGCCAAATCAAATACGAGTAAGAATACAGTACGTATGCTCAACCACCTTTGAGGCAATACAAACACTAAATTAAACAAATTTAACTTAACTAATTTTCTTTTAATAAAACAACAAAACATTAATGGTATTATACTCTCTCCATTCTTCTTCGATTAATTATTTGTTAGAAATAAAAAGGTTTTCACCAGGTCTCCTTGTCTGCGTCACATTCTATAAATAAAGGTTGTGGCTAACACTAATGCGGGGAGCACGTGACCCGATGTACACCTTGATGCAAAACTCCCCGCTGAGGACTCATCTGTACATAAACGTTTGACCTTCCGCATCAATGTTCATTTACTTATGTAAGTGGTATAAGACCCGAAACAATAAAAAAAAATGTTAAATTCAAACTACGTTTTATTTTTAAAAAAAAAAAAAAAACATTTTTAATTTATACTATATGCAATATATTTTTGTGTTACATATTCTTCCAGTGTCTGAACTTGTTGTTTATCTGTTATTACAATGTACATGAATGTTTCATGTATAACAGTCTTTGTTCACTATTCTGTAAATGAACCCGACTCTCTGTGCTTCTGAGTACTTTGATTTCTTTATGGTGTCAACCTATGGTCAAGCATGTATTTTCCAACGTAACATTACAAACTTTATGGAGCAATATCTGACAAAAGATTCCACTTGTTTGTGTGCATTAAGTTTTCTATATCGCTTCATAATATGCCAAAAAAAGGAATGGTACAAAATCGTCAAAAAGCATTTGAACGTTTGAAGAACTTACAGGTAAATTACAAGGATATAATGAGGAACATGTCATTTACGCAGACAAAGGGAGATAACTTATAAGAAATTTAGCCATCTTCTGAACAGAATTGTACACATCTAAAAACTAGAGTTTTCCATAGAAACCATGTGTCACATGCTATAGCATCATTAAAGATATAAAAAAAAATCTAAGAGTGGTCAGCTATTAAGAATTAAGACCTGGTATTTTTCACGTTATGACAAACAGTGCACATGCTAAAAAGCACAAACTGTCCCAAAAATATGCTGTATAGATGTATCGGCATTATGATCTATTTTGAAAAGTCAGTGGTTAAAGTAAAAGGTCACGAGATCGATAATCGTATTAATATTTCACAAAAGCCATAGTGCCATGCAAAACATGACCAAAAAAAAAAAATCAAATTCATACTTTTTACAGTTCTAAAGATAAACATTGTATACGGTTGTGACAGACGGATGGATAGGTAGACAGGCAGACGCCGGGTAAAGTGACCCCTAAGTGTCGTTCTGCTCTTCAGGCGACACAAAAATTGTCCATTGCCCTCTTCAGCTGAAGTATATTGTAAACTAGAGCCGAGCTCGTTGCAAAGCAACGAGTAGGTCTTCCGTTGGAGCTGCAGGCAGGAAGAAGTGACCTTGAGTCAAGGTCATACCATATCATAAGGTTATAAGCAATCTTGTAAGAGGTATCAACTAACAATGTTTCACTCTGTAGTATAAAGACGATAAAGGAATGCATGTGACCTTGAACTTGTCCAAATGACCTTGCGAAAGCCATGACACACTCTGGTTATGAGCAAACCCCATCTGTGTATTACTAACTTCTCAAATTCACTCATGTTCATACAGTCCATACATCCAGTCAAAATATTTTATCCTTAGTGACCTTGAACTTGAGTTTAGGCCATGTCACACTCTGCATGATACCAACAATGTTTCACTAGAAAAAGACGGTAACGAATTTAAAGCTTCTCATCCAAACTCATCCAAATGACCTTTCATCAAGACCTTAACACATACTGGTTAAGAAAAATCCCAATCTGTGAGTTATTGACTGGATAAGGTTAGCCATGTTCTTTCAGACCATAGATCGAGTCAAATAATTTATCAGGTTCCACACAATGATTTAAGGATTCATTGTGAATGTTTTTGTCTAGTTTGGATATTGAACAAGACGTGTTTGTGAAACACTGATGCCCCGGTATTGCAGCTTATGGCAAAGGTTTAAGTTTCTCAAATCCGTATCCAACTCCAAGGTCAAAGTCAAGAGATAAGAAATTATGTTACCCAAAGAAAGATCTCGCCTCAGTGAATATAACTGTGAAATATGAAACCGCTATAAGACTAACTATTGAAAAGCATGGCAAAGGTTTTTTTTTTTTTATACTCAAGTCAAATGTTAAGGTCAAGGATAGATTAACGATGTCCAAAGGAATGCCTTGTCATAAGAAATAGACATTGAAATATGAAAGCCCTAGCGTTAATTATTCAAAAGTTATGACAAAGGTCAACTTTTTTTTTCAAAAGTAGGTCAAACCCCAAGATCAAGGACAAAAGTCAAAACTGTCGGTACTCAAGGGAGGGTCTTGTCACAAGAAACACACGTAAAAATACGAAAACCCTAACATCAACCGTTGAAAAGTTATGAATGAGATTAAAATGTTTCAAAGGTAGGTCAAACTCTAAGGTCAAAGGTGAAAAGTCAAAACTTTTAAATTTTTTTAAAGTACGTCAAACTCCAAGGTCAAGGTCAAATAGTAAAAATTGTTGATATCCAATGAACAGCGTTTTCACAAGGAATACACCTGTGAATGTGAAAACACTAGTCCCAACCGTTCAAAAGGTATTGCCAAGGTTAGATTTTTTAAAAAGTGGGTCAAACTCCAAGGTGAACGTCACAAGGTCAAAAATATTTATTCCAAAGAAAAGGTCTTGTCACAAAGAATTTCGGATGTGAAGTATGAAAGCCCTAACGCCAACTGTTCAAAAGGCTAAAGAACAAGGTACGGTTTCAATACAAATCTTGCCCTGTGTTTTTCTTTAAAAATAAAAGTGATGTAAAAAATAAAAACTCATGCTTTTTGAATTATTGAAATTCATGCAGAAAGATCATACAAATCTTTTTTCTCACATGACCTTCCAAATGCTAATTGTGACGTCATAAACTTGTGCATTTTCCCGTATTTTCTTAAAAAGTTGCAGAAGACATCAATTTTCAATGGAATTTTCTTTCAGATGATATTGTTCACAGGCATCGCCCACAAAAATTTTGAGATATGTGATTTTTCAAAGAATTTTACACAACATATCTAAAAATTAACGTGGGCGACGGCTGTGGACACTATTTTCTTAAGGAAAATAACCCTTGAAATGGGTCATTTTGAGGCTTTTTCTGTTTAAAATAGAGAAATGCATCAAATTAATGACGTCATATATCCAGAATGGTACTCCATCATGCTATATTCTTTCCTGATTTATTACAGTCATATACTCAACTAATATTTAAGCCAGTTTCAAAACTTTTTGAAAACATTAAATTTTTAGGGCACAATAAAGATAAAACCATACCTTCTTCTTTTGCATAGTTGGTCAAACTAAAAGGCTGTAGAAAGGATAAGAGAGAATCCGAGATATTCAATCAAGCAAACTTATGATATTGCAGATCAAATAAAGCATGAGCTATAAGAGCAGGCACGTAGCATCAGCCTCCCCCTTTTTTCAGACCTAATTTTTTACTTTAGTAATGTTCATTGAAAGTCCCGTTGGCCCCCACTTTTTGTTGCAGTATTGTCCCGTTGTCCCCACCCCTTTCCGCCAGGAAATAGGATTCTGGGCTATTTTCCGATTTTGGTTTTGCTTGTGAAGTCTTTTCAGGTAAGTTAATTTTTTTCTCTGGCTGCCCCCCCCCCCCTTTTCAAAAACGATGCTATGTCCTTGAAAAGTAACATGTAGAAATGTCTGTCCTGGCATATGTTATAGTTTTATAATCTACAGCCTAACTTTGCACTTAAACCACAAACACATACGTGTAGTACAAAATAATGATAAAAATAGAAATAATCAGTAATATTTAATTATTAAGATAAAAATTGAAAATAATGCAAAAAATTCTATATTACATATATAGAGAGATTGTCAATCAAATGGCATGTTCAACGCAATAGCAGCAATAAGAAACTCGCCGACAGTTTTTTTTTTAAAAAAATTCCAAATTGCTTTTTAATTTCTACAGATATTTATAATCCTTTCAATGTATGTTCGTGGATTATTGATGGAATAATTTTAGTTACATGTCAAGTTTAATATTATGGTGTTTGTGCTTTGTAGCAAGGATTTGCTAAATACTTATAATTTTCTATGATTGTACCGAAAAGTAGATACATGTTTTAAAGCAGAGCTACCGCTCAAGCTTTATTTCTGTCGTGTAGATCTAGAAGTCCTTGTGTATATATCATAGGTAAAAGTACCAATACCGATGATCACATCCCTTCAAAGTTATATTATTCTTGTTTATTACGCCCCTTGCAGTGGCAGATCCAGGAATTTCATAACGGGGGGGGGGGGGCAAAGTAGAAGGCAGGGGAGGGGTCTGGGGGGGGCTGCAATGAAGCCCCCAGAGGGTCTATAACAAAGCCCTGGTGGGGATCCAGGGGCGAAGCCCCCAGAAGTTGACAAATTCTTACAAATAAGAGATGTTTTTTCCTTGATTCAAGGATAATGGACATTTTAGTTCTACATACAAAAAATTCGAAAACGGGACGGAAGGGGGGGGGGGGGTGCGTGCGCCCGGCGCGCCGGCCCTGGATCCGCCTTTGCTTTTTTTTATTTTATACATGTAGTTATGCACCTCACCAACCCTTCTTGTGTTCAAGATGTTTCAGTCGTTTGTTTGCATTATATTTTAACAAGAAGTCCGTGATTTTTTGTGTGAAGTTTAGTTTTTAAAATTCCGAAAATGACAGGCTAAAAGGATATTTATTATTGATGAAAATAATGAAATTGGTGATCAAAGTTCAAAATACACGTGCGGTGGCGATATTCAAAATTGACAGGAAGTCGCTTGACTTTTTAATACACTTAAAGATGGTGTCAAGAGGGAAGAGTTTGAAAGGTTTGATAAATACACACATGCATCACAGAGTTGACCAATATGAATGCATTATGATCAGGTCACGTGGTAAGTACCTCTATCACAATAATTGACACGTGGAGCACCTGCATTGATTTCTTATAATTAAGTTAAAAATTTGTTTTAAAAAAAATGAAGATATTAGTTAATAAAAGTTTTATTAATTATTTATTAATTAAACTGTAATGGTTTGGGTCGTGGATATCGGCCTGGGTAGCTCAGTCGGTACAGCACCTGAGTAGTGATGCAGGGGTCCCGAAGAAAATTAAAGAATATTTGTTAAAGGTACGTGTATAGTCAATCAGATTAGAAATACAGCGACTATCAGAATTCCGGGCCGTAAAAAAGATCTGATTTTGATTAGATCTCAGGTATAGGCGAATGTGTGTGTACTGAAAAGGTTAGTTAATTCATTCAAGATTTATTATATTGTTCGTTTGGACGAAGGCTTCATAAAAATATACACACTGCCTGTACAGGTACACTATACCGATACACATCAATGAATGTTCGGATTAATTCAAAAATTGGCGGACATTAATTTATTTTAGTTATCTAAAGGCAATGTTATTTCCAGAGACATTTATATTTTCTGTTTTTTATGTCTCGGATTTTTCTTTTTTGTGATTTACCGGTTTACAAAGGCCTGTGTTTTAACAGCTGTTCATAAACGCTGCCAATTAATATATGATCAGAGAAAACGAGACATCTCCCGGTAATTCATTTCTTATGGAAAATATATGGATTGAAATCTTAGCATTTACCTGTGTAATTACGATGTTACAATCCGTGACGATGACTGGCCAGGAGGACTACCCGTTATAAAAACAACTCATGATCAACTCAGCGGACCTATAATTCACTTTAATATATGCTGTAAATCAATAAAATAATTTCAGTGTAGTCGATATTTTATTGCAAAAATAATGAAAAAAAAAAAAAATACGGGATTTAGAATTTTTCTGTATTTCAAACTCTCGATATGCATATATTTGGGGCGCTCTTGCATATGCACTTATAAAACGTGCATGTTCTGTACTTGCATGCGTGTACATTGTATGTGTCCGTAAAACCTTAAGAGAGCTGATAAATGTGTTCTGATTTTCAGAAAAAATAATGGGAACCTATAAATAATTACACGTTTATCATTTTGTTCGCATACAGTAACAAGTTAAGTAGAAAAAATAATTTGTTCAACATCGAGGTGCCCGCGGCTCTCTGTGGCCACGTGTATGTAAACGAGGACTGGACTACAATACTTAAGACACAAAGCGGCAGAGATGGATGAAACTGTTTGCTATATTACAAAGACTTGAATTATATTACATGTATATTTGAAGGAATTTTTATTTATGTTAATGTTTATTTAATTCTATAAATAATAAATGGACATTCACAAGAGTGATGGTAAAAATAATATGTGCGTAGCATGCGTAGTAATTACAATTATTTACCGAAGCCCCCATTCAATTACAATTGCAGATGAATTAAAATACAACAACACGGGATAGAGCAATACTTTTTTTAAATGTATTGTTGCGTGAACAGACAAAAACAGCGATTAAAATTCAAAATGATTTTTATGCACCAGTGTTTGGAATTAAGATTATAAAAGATCGGTAAAGTAATCTTACTGATTCAATATAATCAAAAACATAACTTTCCATTAATTAATAGCTCTTTGTACAAAATTGACATTATACGCGATCACAAATACTAGCTTTGTTTATTGCCACAGGTGGCTAGTACACTGGTGACCTCGATCAAAGGCGTGGGATTCGCGCGTTGGGTTACATAACTAAACATCGAGCTGAACATGGAGACCGTAATATGCATACAGCTAATGATCGTGAATTATTCAATGCATACAGTTTAAAATCACTTACAAAGTTTGTTGTAATAATAAACGTAGAAAGATAGATTTAATATTCTCCGCTTTTGAACACTATTAATCTAATTTAAAAAAGAAGAAAAGAAAGACTAGTTGTAATAAATAATTTAATAGTGAACCATAAACCACGTTTTAAACCTTATTAAAAAGAAAATTAACATTAAATACCGCAGGGTATATTATTGATAGCAAGTCTGTTTAAGTTATACACATGAAGAGGTCTGATTTCCTTGCCGAATGAAAAACGTTACCTGTTTACCTGGCCTGCTTTCTAATACGTATTACGCAATACCCATGGTATACTCGAACAAAACAACATTTTCATTAGATCAAAAAGGTGTAAAAGAACAGTTTTGTTCCCAAGATCCAGATCGAAATATTTACCGTTTTTGAGTTATAAAGCAAAAACTTTTAAGGGCCCAAGATCCCTAATCATAGGGGCC
Source organism: Saccostrea echinata (assembly GCF_033153115.1). Lineage (NCBI taxonomy): Eukaryota > Metazoa > Mollusca > Bivalvia > Ostreida > Ostreidae > Saccostrea > Saccostrea echinata. The sequence continues at coordinate 16,879,020 of NW_026889796.1, read as the reverse complement.
AGCCCCTTTTAAATAGTATAATATGAAAGCCCTTGCAATTATGCACAACTTTTGTTCTACATGTCTTAACAAAATATTTCTAGTTTTCAAGATATAAAGGAAAATATGTCAAATTTTTTGCTGTTTTCCGCGTTCTAACTTTTGACCCCTCTCTAGCGCCATTTTTAATGCAAAAATCAAAAAACAAAAACCGATGTGCACAACTTCAATGCTTCCTCTTTTCAATTTCAAAGGGTTTTGTGCTCCAATTATAACCATTTCTGAGCCTTTGTCTGGAAATCGGAGGCATGCAAAATTCAATCAAAGGGGAATAACTCGTGAACGGAAGGTAATTTCCGAATTGTATTACGGTATTCTGACAGTGTTTTGTAAAGTCTAAAAGCTCTGAAAATTTGAACAAAATCTGTTTAAAAATGAGGAAGATATGAAGCGTCAAAGTTGGCGTCTAGGAAAAAAAAAGAATAATAAGAATAATCTTAATCGTCACAATCAGTAGAAGGTCTTCCGTTGGAAACGGAAGACCTTAATAACAGCTGGGATGTGGATTTTTTATGTGGATACACAGCGACCGGTGATCGGTTAACGCAGATGTCCACGAAAACCAATTTCCCCCCTCCGATACTATAAACAAAGTCCGTAAATGAAAGATTAATATGTCACACAGCAATAGAACGGACTCCTTTTTTTTTTTTACTCTTTTCACTCAGGAGCAACGCAAAGTCAGAAAAGGAGTTGGGTAGAGATTTAAAAAAAAAAAATACGTGAATTTGAAGGGTGTAAGAAAGTTTTTTTTTTTTAATTTTGTGGAATGTGAAAAACAGGCAAAGCTCTTTTTTAAACGAAAATATCGTGTGGATAAATACCTGCAGAAAGCATGGAAGTCTGAAGTTGTCAGATTAGCTTGATGCTCTGTGAGACACTTATCACTAGCTTCTTTCACGTATGTAATGTTGTCACATGCATTCACTTTCGCTTCTACAAAATGATATGATAGCATCAAGTAGGATTTTCCATTGAGGAAAAAAGGACGCACAATTAAAAATATTTACAAGAAAAAATGTGCGTCAAAAGACGTGCAATGCTTCTTGCGCGATGATCATCAAATGTTTTATCGAAAGGAAATGTCAAATTTCAAGGCTAGTTGTTGAGTGTAGATTACGTACTCTATAAATCGAAGCAATAATGAAAGTGTAAAATGTCAAGAACAAAACAATGCATGATTATTTTACATTAAAAAAGCTATGATGAACAAACCCCTTGATAAAGATATTTGATGAAATTATGGAAAGCTAGGTCTAGCAAAGTAAAAGGGACCAGGAAAGTCAATGACAGGTTAAGTGTGATCTGTAAGTATGTATAATTTTTAAAATTCGTGACAAAAACTTAAAAAAATAATACATACTTTCAGAGCATACCTGACATTGAATTTCTTGGTCCCTTTTACTTTGCTAGACTGGGCTATACAGATACATATTATAATACATCTGCTTCGTTAGATTCAATTGTAACTAAAATTCTTTAATGTATACCTTTTTCCTACTACACATTTCATATCACATGAAATTTCATTTTAATATAGAAACCTGTATCTTGACAAGTATGACCACATCCATTAAAGCAGCATTTTTGTGTCCCTGTACAATTGCTGTCCATCTGACACTCTTCTGCACATATTCCGGTGGCGTTTCTTGCTACAGCTGGACATTCACCGTCCTTCATTTCTATGTCGTAAAAATTTCATTACCAAGAGGAACGAACTAGATATTTCTATAGATATTTATGGTTTATGATATGGATTATGCATACCTCCTCTAAATAAGAAATAGTTGTCCACTTCTAGAATGTGAATTCTTCCCTTCTTTGTTTCTTCGAAAACTGAAGCTTCAAGATCTGCTAGCGACAGTTTGCTGGTGTCCAGTTTGATTTCAATATCAACATATACACTTCCCTTTCTGTAAGGGAGTATGATTTTTTTTCCTCTTAAATTTTCATAAGCAAACGTGTACAAGTATTTCTTTTTTATTTCTAGGTTATGTTGGAATGAATGCCTGCTTGATGAAAGTCTTAAATGCTTGATAGAGAAAATTTGATGACTGTTACTTAGACAGTTGCTTAATGACCTCTTCTCATTATATATGACAACCGGAAAACAAAAATAATCAAATAGAAGTCTCGTTACATTACTAGAGTTTCATATATCCTCACTTACCTAAATCTGACCACAGTAATTCCTAGAATTGCTGGGTGGTTCTCAGATGCTGCTGAAATCTGAATACAAAATAATGCTGATTTTCTTTTCTTGAATAGTTTTTCAAAGACGTCTTTTTTATTTAAAAAAAAAAAAAAAAAAAAAAAAAAAACTATCAATTTCTTTTTTTTCCTATGTTGAAAATTAACACATTTATACATCCCTTTATTCACAGGGTTTGGGTAAACCAACCTACAAGACACAAAATTATGAAAATTGGTAGAAACTTATATTGAAAAATTCTTACATTTGAAATGATACTTCGATTCCATTCTTGAAAATATGGAGACTCTGAATCAGACAAAGATTCACTCCAATTCAAGGACCTCAATCGCACGCTGAAGGCTACTCTCTTCACTGGTAAAAAATACATTAAAATGTGACTTAACATAAATACTTGATGAAGATACATGTACTGTATACAGGGTTATTTTCTCCCCGTGTTTTATCGCCCTATCACACTTGCAAACAATTTTACCAAATTTTAAAAAACTAAGTACGTTATGTATAATTCGAAGGCCCACAATTTTTTTCGTATTTTGATATACACGGTTGAAAAAATATAACTACTGTGTACATGTAGATGAAGACTGGTAGTTTTGATATATGCATAACAAAATTTCGCAAGTACGTTGATTAGAGGTATTCACAGGGTTTAAACATCCGTCCTTCCCGGAAATTGCTATTTTTCCACTATTTTTACAACAAATTCCCAAAATTGAAGTAGTGCACACCCCTCGAGCAAAATAAAACATATATATTTGAAAATAATTGGATAAAAGACAAGCAAAAATAATGGTAAGAATTTGCATGAGGAATGTGCAGTATGTTAATTTTGACATTTCATGACTATTTCCGGTGACGATACCGAGTTAGTCGAGAGGCGAATTCTTATCTAGGAGTAATAATAATGGTGTATTTCGTGTAATAATGTTTAAATATAAATTTATCACTGATTGGCCTTATTTATATTGCTTATACAAATATATTTGTCATGAAAATAGCATAAAAACTAAAAAGAATGTTTTATAGAAATGACAAATTGCGATAATATTTTATACAAATAAGCCTTACACTTGATAAATGTTGCCAACAAGAAGGGAAGAGATCAATTTAATATATATACTAAAGCAATGAAGTAAAAAAAAAAATGTTCAGCTGACAAATGAAATCATTAAAAGTATTATTGCAGAAAAGAAAATGCTTAAATCCTAGCCTTTATTTTATTTTGCTACTAAAACGGCCTAGTTGACGTCTGCATGTATGTAAATAAATTACGCAATAAACCCAAAGATGACGTCACAATAGGTCCCCTTGCAACACATTTTTTTTTGGATTGGGGGGGGGGGATAAATTCCCAATATTTTGGATACCGTTGGTCAGGACTGATCAGATTAATTAATATTCTGAAGTCTTGTATTTTTAGTCATTTATACAAGTGCACGGATGATGCTTCAATTATATATTTTCAGATTTTATAATTCCACGCACAATTTAAGCGTGTTGCATCTGCATAAGTTTATATTGTAGACATTGTCGATAATATTATGCATATAAAAACAAAGGCTCATATTTCACCTAGTAAAATTTATTTTCACCTGTATATTCTACTTAAGATCACCGTTCACGGTAGCTCAGTCGGTAGAGCGCTCGCTCCGTGTTCGGGAGGTCGTGAGTTCGAATCTCGGCCGCGACAGACCTAAGTCGATAAAAAATAGGTAGCAACTGTTCCTTCGCCATGCGCTCGGCACTTTGGAGTGAAAGTTGCGGGTCTTTCGGATGAGACCTTAAAAACCGAGGCCCCGTGTCACGGCAGGCTTTGGCACGATAAAGATCCCTCACTGCTCAATAGCCCTGAGTGCCGAGTAAAGGTCAAAATTTGAAGCCCTTCACCGGTATATGAGTGAAAAATTCTCGAATGGGACAGAAAGGTCCAAAAAAGAATTTCGGACAAATAAAAAAAAATAAAAAGCTGTATCGGATGAGGGGTTCACTTTTCAGCACTTTTACCTGTCACCAATTTCTTTCACCCCATTACGGCGGTGTATGTGTATCACACAATTAAATGTAAGTATATACTGTGGAACAAAATTATCTGTCAGTGTGGACAAGTCTGAAAAAAAGTTATTTATCATGCACGAAGAATCAGGGGGCAGGGCCACTTCCCACTTTTTTCCAAACTTTGAAAATGTTCATTGACAGACTGCCCCTCCCCCTTCTGTTTGCTGTAGCATAGGTAAAGTTTAGTAATTTAGTGTATTGGGGGAAAAATTGATTGTGAAAAAAAGTTTGAACCTACCGAGACACGGGGCCTCGGTTTTTAAGGTCTCATCCGAAAGAACCGCAACTTTCACTTCAAAGTGCCGAGCGCTTGACGAAGGAACAGTTGCTACCTATTTTTCATCGACTGAGGTCGGTCGCGGCCGTGATTCGAACACACGACCTTCCAATCACGGAGCGAGCGCTCTACCTGAAATGGACTGAAAAGCAGGCATAAATGCCTGTGATCTTTCTCTCCATAGGTTTGGTATCGAAGGCTTACAATACTTACTTAAAGATAGGTTCTCATATTGAGCAAAACTTCAAGCAACGGTATTTATCTATAATTATATGTACGTTCTTAAAAGAAAGTACATGTTTATTTATATTTTATTTATATTTTATTTATTTATTTATTTTTGGAAAAGCTATACTGAATTGGTGAAAAAAAGCCTCAATAACTTGCTAAAGAAAATGCGATAGAAAGTTGCCTATGCCAACTATCCAAGAGAAGTGCTGCATCTCTACCAGCTTATAAGGGGGGGGGGGATACTTGATTCGTGCATTTGAGAAGGACCATCCGGTGACATATAAAATTATTGATCAAATGACAGCACTTTTTAATTTTTTTTTTTTTGGGGGGGGGGGGGGGGGCTTTTTCAGATGACGACAGAAACGTTTTAAACTCATTTTATTTAGATAAATTCGTGTATGACGCCGCGACTCGTTGGAAAGGATGGCCCGGGGAATTTGCCCTTTTGATGTTATCAATTAATTAAAATTTCAAATACTTTTTCGAAAATATCTTTAATGCTTTTTCATAAAATTTTATAGGGAATCTGACATTCTATAAAATAGTGTTAAAAGTTTTAATGCAATCTTAAAAACAAACCAAGGAATTCGCATAAAAAATAGTCTAGCTTTTGAAAATCAAACTCTTGCTTGAATTAGAATAATCGGATACTTATGATAAAAGTACTATTAAATATGCGTTAAGCATCTCTCTCTCTCTCTCTCTCTCTCTCTCTCTCTATCGTTTTAAAAATCATATAAAGTAATCTTAGTTTCATTTGTACGTATATTTTAGGACCCAAAAACCAAACTGTTTGTCTGAGGCCAATATTTAACCGATCGATGGGTCGACAAAACGCATTTTGCCCGAGCACAGAACATAGTCAATAAATGTTTTGTTATACCTTTGTATCTTGTGCTAGATTCCATAGGTAAATTTACGCAAACCACTGCGGTTAAAATTGGGCAATTTCGTCACTGTCGAACACCAACGAATGCAAATGAGATTTAGCTGATCCCGCCCACAATTTTGACGTAAGCGGTTCAATTTCTCATCGACAGGTCAAATATCTTACTCCGCGGCCAAACATCGATTTTTTTATGACCGCTCAGTACAACATTGGGAATGTGTATAGATTTATATAGAAACCAGTTTTTAAAGGTATAACAAATTTTGTGTTGTACTCTGGAAATCTTCAGAATAAACTCTGAAAATATTGTAGAGAGCAAATGTCAAAAGCGATTCGTGCATATGTGTATAAATGATAGAGGCTGTTTTCGAATGATTAAAACTCTGTATCAGACAAGGGCGGTCTGTGAGAAAATGGATTATCAGTAAAAACAAAAAAAAAATGTGAACAGAAACTTTGAGTTGGTAAAATCGTGGAAAGAGAAAGGCGCTTCAAAGTTGCTGATCTTGTAAATGCACATTTACGCGGTAAAATTAAAAAAATAAAGAAAACGGACAAACAAAATTAAATTATGCTACTGGTACGATTGTTAGCAAAAAAAAAAAGAATTTGATAGAGAAACGCTTTTAATAATTGCCTATTGGACTAAACTGTGTGATATGAAAACACCATGACGCAATGTTTTTGGACGTTGTAATGCAGCTCCGGGGTTACCAAACATGTTGATTTCAAAATTAAGTAAATTGATTTCTGTTAAATCGAATGGAATGAAACTTCACACATCAATAAAATAAATATTTTTTATATAAGAAAATGTGTTCTTTTTTAATATTTCATGAGAGTAATATAACGAACTTTTCAACAACCCTCGTATTTGCATAGCGTCGCTAAGTTGACGTCATAACGTCATAGTGTTATTTTCCAAAGAAACTACATATAATAAGATAGCTTTGTAGGAAAATTGATTTGAGATAATTACAAAAATTAAGCTGAATTAAAAAGAGGACATCGTAGACATGCTTCAAAAAAATCTTCGTCAGATTTGGGGACAGGGCCGATTTTGGTGCATAATGTACTTTCTTCTTTGTCCATTTACAGTTCTGTTAAAGAAATTATACTGTTTTCTTTGAATTCGTCCCATCTTAAATTCGCCCACTTGTGTCTAGGATGAAAGGCGAAAATAAAACGGAGGCGAAAATTTCCCTGTATACAAGTATTCTGCTCCATAAAAGTCTTAAGAACATACGCAGAGTAGTTTTGAACTGAATTTTTCATTCCTTGTATACATGAAGACTTCGAATAATTCAAGGACATTTGTGGAATTCATATAATGCCTAATGATGCTGTACATCTCTTCTAAAACACGTTTTGAGGAAATACTAGCGAAATCTATATGTTTGGTAACTTTTGTATATTTTTCTTTCAACAACACAAGGATTTACATCATTTGATATCTATTCAAAACCCTTGGTAATGTATGCTGACTTTTGATCTCAGAAAATCTGATGGTACAATCATATACCTAAAATGTCTTGAAAAAATGTCAGTGGGTAAGGTACCTTGCAATGTATGACCTAAAAATATGAAATCAAAATTTCTTTCTTGCCAACATTCCCTACAACCCCCGAATAATGAATTATACATAAACTTAGAGTCATAGGCACATCTGGCAATCTTTTTCCTATTATTAAATAAATAAAGATATTAATTTAAAAAACAAATTTAAAGACCAAATTACACTCACCCATAATCTTTCCAATGTCCTTATAGCCTGAAATTGAAAACAAAATGGGATGCAATAAAAATAATTAATCCGGTTTAAAGTCCACGTATTAACTAAAAAATCCTTACAGTCAGCAGGATTATATGTCAGATTCAAGTCTGCTTTCATTCTTGATCCAAGATTTCTCATGGCTGCAGATATCTGATTAAGAGTACACTGAACTCCTTTCTCTTTCGTTACTATTTCCATCGAACATTTGATGAATTCACCAAGCACGCTAAAATAATTGTTTTTTAAATATGCATAAAATTTGGATCTCAATCATTGATAAAAGAAATAGTATTCAACTCATAATATTTATTCGATTTAGATAAGCTACATGAAATATTAATCATTTATGCCTTCTTACAATGCTGACATTATAGTATTACAATATTCAAAGTGGATTCATTTGTATGTAATACGATATATAATCAAAAAATGTAGTATTAAAACGTGTCAATACATACCTACAAAATGTTTGATTATCTCTAGCTGTGGTCAGATTAGTTTTATACAAAGGGGCACATTTCCCCCCTACCTCCAGTAGGTACTCCATGTCATCACAGGGGGATGTTTTGTAATTCTCCACTAAATACCAAAGTCATTGTTGAGCAATGAAATGTATCCCAAGAAGAAATTAGTTTCAAGTATGAGTGAGAGCATTTATTTTCCAGAGCAATCGCAAATACGGTAATTACCAAATTCATTGCATTCTTTTATGTATGTTAACAAAAGGGGTATAACAATCAAATTTCATCATACAAAGAGTTTACAATCGTGTAGTAAAAGGATTGTAAATATTTGAAAAAAAATGTGACCTTCTTCTTCATTTACAATTGAAATTTTATGCAGCATATAAAACGTTATTCTTCTTTTAGTAAATAAAATTGGTTGTATGCAAAAATATTCAATAACTGATGAAGAATTCCATGCTTTCAAGTAGACACCAGGAAACTAATACCAAAATTGGAGAAAGAAATTCAAATGAAGGTAAGAAACCTGTATCTTGACAAGTATGACCACATCCATTAAAGCAGCATTTTTGTGTCCCTGTACAATTGCTGTCCATCTGACACTCTTCTGCACATATTCCGGTGGCGTTTCTTGCTACAGCTGGACATTCACCGTCCTTCAGTTCTATGTCGTAAAAAATTTCATTACCAAGAGGAACGAACTAGATATTTCTATAGTGATTTATGGTTTATGATATGGATTATGCATACCTCCTCTAAATAAGAAATAGTTGTCCACTTCTAGAATGTGAATTCTGCCCTTCTTTGTTTCTTCGAAAACTGAAGTTTTAAGATCTGCTAGCGACAGTTTGCTGGTGTCCAGTTTGATTTCAATATCAACATATACACTTCCCTTCCTGTGAGGAGTATGATTTTTTTCCTCTTAAATTTTCATTAGCAAACATGTACAAGTATTTCTTTTTTATTTCTAGGTTATGTTGGAATGAATGACTGCTTGATGAAAGTCTTAAATGCTTGATAGAGAAAATTTGATGACTGTTACTAAGATAGTTGCTTAATGACCTCTTCTTATTATATATGACAACCGGAAAACAAAAATAATCAAATAGAAGTCTCGTTACATTACTAGAGTTTCATATATCCTCACTTACCTAAATCTGACCACAGTAATTCCTAGAATTGCTGGGTGGTTCTCAGATGCTGCTGAAATCTGAATATAAAATAATGCCGATTTTCTTTTCTTGAATAGTTTTTCAAAGACGTCTTTTTTATGAAAAAAAAACTATCAATTTTTTTTCCTATGTTGAAAATTAGCACATTTATACAACCCTTTATTCACAGGGTTTGGGTAAACCAACCTACAAGACACAAAATTATGAAAATTGGTAGAAACTTATATTGAAATATTCTTACATTTGAAATGATACTTCGATTCCATTCTTGAAAATATGGAGACTCTGAATCAGACAAAGATTCACTCCAATTCAAGGACCTCAATCGCACGCTGAAAGCTACTCTCTTCACTGGTAAAAAATACATTAAAATGTGACTTAACATAAATACTTGATGAAGATACATGTACATGCACTGTATACAGGGTTTTTTTTCGCCCCGTGTTATTATCGCCCTATCACACTTGCAAACAATTTTGCCCCGTTTTAAATTTGTCCAGTTACAGTTCTGTTTAAGAAATTATACTGTTTTCTTTGAATTCGTCCCATCTTAAATTCGCCCACTTGTGTCTAGGGTGAAAGGGACGAAAATAAAACGGAGGCCAAACTTTCCCTGTATACAAATATTCTGCTCCATATAAGTCTTAAGGACATACACAGAGTAGTTTTGAACTGAATTTTTCATTCCCCGTATAGATGAAGACTTCGAATAATTCAAAGACATTTGTGGAACTCATATAATGCCTAATGATGCTGTACATCTCTTCTAAAACACGTTTTGAGGAAATACTAGCGAAATCTATATGTTTGGTAACTTTTGTATATTTTTCTTTCAATAACACAAGGATTTACATCATTTGATATCTATTCAAAACCCTTGGTAATGTATGCTGACTTTTGATCTCAGAAAATCTGATGGTACAATCATATACCTAAAATGTCTTGAAAAATTGTCAGTGGGTAAGGTACCTTGCAATGTATGACCTAAAAATATGAAATCAAAATTTCTTTCTTGCCAACATTCTCTACAACCCCTGAATAATGAATTATACATAAACTTAGAGTCATAGGCACATCTGGCAATCTTTTTCCTATTATTAAATAAATAAAGATATTAATTTAAAAAACAAATTTAAAGACCAAATTACACTCACCCATAATCTTTCCAATGTCCTTATAGCCTGAAATTGAAAACAAAATGGGATGCAATAAAAATAATTAATCCGGTTTAAAGTCCACGTATTAACTAAAAAATCCTTACAGTCAGCAGGATTATATGTCAGATTCAAGTCTGCTTTCATTCTTGATCCAAGATTTCTCATGGCTGCAGATATCTGATTAAGAGTACACTGAACTCCTTTCTCTTTCGTTACTATTTCCATCGAACATTTGATGAATTCACCAAGCACACTAAAATAATTGTTGTTTAAATATGCATAAAATTTGGATCTCAATCATTGATAAAAGAAATAGTATTCAACTCATAATATTTATTCGATTTAGATAAGCTACATGAAATATTAATCATTTATGCCTTCTTACAATGCTGACATTATAGTATTACAATATTCAAAGTGGATTCATTTGTATGTAATACGATATACAATCAACAAAAAATGTAGTATTAAAACGTGTCAATACATACCTACAAAATGTTTGATTATCTCTAGCTGTGGTCAGATTAGTTTTATACAAAGGGGCACATTTCCCCCCTACCTCCAGTAGGTACTCCATGTCATCACAGGGGGATGTTTTGTAATTCTCCACTAAATACCAAAGTCATTGTTGAGCAATGAAATGTATCCCAAGAAGAAATTAGTTTCAAGTATGAGTGAGAGCATTTATTTTCCAGAGCAATCGCAAATACGGTAATTACCAAATTCATTTGCATTCTTTTATGTATGTTAACAAAAGGGGTATAACAATCAAATTTCATCATACAAAGAGTTTACAATCGTGTAGTAAAAGGATTGTAAATATTTGAAAAAAAAATGTGACCTTCTTCTTCATTTACAATTGAAATTTTATGCAGCATATAAAACGTTATTCTTCTTTTAGTAAATAAAATTGGTTGTATGCAAAAATATTCAATAACTGATGAAGAATTCCATGCTTTCAAGTAGACACCAGGAAACTAATACCAAAATTGGAGAAAGAAATTCAAATGAAGGTAAGAAACCTGTATCTTGACAAGTATGACCACATCCATTAAAGCAGCATTTTTGTGTCCCTGTACAATTGCTGTCCATCTGACACTCTTCTGCACATATTCCGGTGGCGTTTCTTGCTACAGCTGGACATTCACCGTCCTTCAGTTCTATGTCGTAAAAATTTCATTACCAAGAGGAACGAACTAGATATTTCCATAGTGATTTATGGTTTATGTTATGGATTATGCATACCTCCTCTAAATAAGAAATAGTTGTCCACTTCTAGAATGTGAATTCTGCCCTTCTTTGTTTCTTCGAAAACTGAAGTTTTAAGATCTGCTAGCGACAGTTTGCTGGTGTCCAGTTTGATTTCAATATCAACATATACACTTCCCTTCCTGTGAGGAGTATGATTTTTTTCCTCTTAAATTTTCATTAGCAAACATGTACAAGTATTTCTTTTTTATTTCTAGGTTATGTTGGAATGAATGACTGCTTGATGAAAGTCTTAAATGCTTGATAGAGAAAATTTGATGACTGTTACTAAGATAGTTGCTTAATGACCTCTTCTCATTATATATGACAACCGGAAAACAAAAATAATCAAATAGAAGTCTCGTTACATTACTAGAGTTTCATATATCCTCACTTACCTAAATCTGACCACAGTAATTCCTAGAATTGCTGGGTGGTTCTCAGATGCTGCTGAAATCTGAATATAAAATAATGCCGATTTTCTTTTCTTGAATAGTTTTTCAAAGACGTCTTTTTTATGAAAAAAAAAACTATCAATTTTTTTTCCTATGTTGAAATTTAGCTCATTTATACAACCCTTTATTCACAGGGTTTGGGTAAACCAACCTACAAGACACAAAATTATGAAAATTGGTAGAAACTTATATTGAAATATTCTTACATTTGAAATGATACTTCGATTCCATTCTTGAAAATATGGAGACTCTGAATCAGACAAAGATTCACTCCAATTCAAGGACCTCAATCGCACGCTGAAGGCTACTCTCTTCACTGGTAAAAAATACATTAAAATGTGACTTAAGGTCAAGATCTAGTGAATGAAAGGTGCCCACAGATTTCTCAAATTTGAGATACACATTCTTTTAATGATCCTTTACGAATATAGCTTGGTAAAATAATGTGTATCCGGACATAATTTGGGGTAAACTCATCGGAAAAACATATTATAAACTGCCCATTTTCAATGAAAAATGAAGAAAGTCTGGTATAAATATGGGAGTTTTTTCCATCTCAGACAAAGGAAATGTATCAATATTGCCTACAGTCTCTCAGAAAACGGTTTTTCATATCTTCTTGATCTCTACTTTAAAATGATATTAAACGGAATAAGGGTTCCGGAGTTATATTTGACATGATTTCAAATTAAATTCCATGAAAGTGCTTTATTTTCTACATGATTCTATTGAAGCCGTAAAGTACGGGAAAAATTAAGTTTAAATCAATTATGACGTCATAATGAATCTAGCACCAAGAAGAAAGTCTAAACTCATTTACTAGATCTTGACCTTAACATAAATACTTGATGAAGATACATGTACATGCACTGTATACAGGGTTTTTTTTCGCCCCGTGTTATTATCGCCCTATCACACTTGCAAACAATTTTGCCCCGTTTTAAATTTGTCCAGTTACAGTTCTGTTTAAGAAATTATACTGTTTTCTTTGAATTCGTCCCATCTTAAATTCGCCCACTTGTGTCTAGGGTGAAAGGTGCGAAAATAAAACGGAGGCCAAAATTTCCCTGTATACAAGTATTCTGCTCCATATAAGTCTTAAGGACATACGCGGAGTAGTTTTGAACTGGATTTTTCATTCCCTGTATAGATGAAGACTTCGAATAATTCAAGGACATTTGTGGAACTCATATAATGCCTAATGATGCTGTACATCTCTTCTAAAACACGTTTTGAGGAAATACTAGCGAAATCTATATGTTTGGTAACTTTTGTATATTTTTCTTTCAATAACACAAGGATTTACATCATTTGATATCTATTCAAAACCCTTGGTAATGTATGCTGACTTTTGATCTCAGAAAATCTGATGGTACAATCATATACCTAAAATGTCTTGAAAAAATGTCAGTGGGTAAGGTACCTTGCAATGTATGACCTAAAAATATGAAATCAAAATTTCTTTCTTGCCAACATTCCCTACAACCCCCGAATAATGAATTATACATAAACTTAGAGTCATAGGCACATCTGGCAATCTTTTTCCTATTATTAAATAAATAAAGATATTAATTTAAAAAACAAATTTAAAGACCAAATTACACTCACCCATAATCTTTCCAATGTCCTTATAGCCTGAAATTGAAAACGAAATGGGATGCAATAAAAATAATTAATCCGGTTTAAAGTCCACGTATTAACTAAAAAATCCTTACAGTCAGCAGGATTATATGTCAGATTCAAGTCTGCTTTCATTCTTGATCCAAGATTTCTCATGGCTGCAGATATCTGATTAAGAGTACACTGAACTCCTTTCTCTTTCGTTACTATTTCCATCGAACATTTGATGAATTCACCAAGCACACTAAAATAATTTTTTTTTAATATGCATAAAATTTGGATCTCAATCATTGATAAAAGAAATAGTATTCAACTCATAATATTTATTCGATTTAGATAAGCTACATGAAATATTAATCATTTATGCCTTCTTACAATGCTGACATTATAGTATTACAATATTCAAAGTGGATTCATTTGTATGTAATACGATATACAATCAACAAAAATGTAGTATTAAAACGTGTCAATACATACCTACAAAATGTTTGATTATCTCTAGCTGTGGTCAGATTAGTTTTATACAAAGGGGCACATTTCCCCCCTACCTCCAGTAGGTACTCCATGTCATCACAGGGGGATGTTTTGTAATTCTCCACTAAATACCAAAGTCATTGTTGAGCAATGAAATGTATCCCAAGAAGAAATTAGTTTCAAGTATGAGTGAGAGCATTTATTTTCCAGAGCAATCGCAAATACGGTAATTACCAAATTCATTTGCATTCTTTTATGTATGTTGACAAAAGGGGTATAACAATCAAATTTCATCATACAAAGAGTTTACAATCGTGTAGTAAAAGGATTGTAAATATTTGAAAAAAAAATGTGACCTTCTTCTTCATTTACAATTGAAATTTTATGCAGCATATAAAACGTTATTCTTCTTTTAGTAAATAAAATTGGTTGTATGCAAAAATATTCAATAACTGATGAAGAATTCCATGCTTTCAAGTAGACACCAGGAAACTAATACCAAAATTGGAGAAAGAAATTCAAATGAAGGTAAGAAACCTGTATCTTGACAAGTATGACCACATCCATTAAAGCAGCATTTTTGTGTCCCTGTACAATTGCTGTCCATCTGACACTCTTCTGCACATATTCCGGTGGCGTTTCTTGCTACAGCTGGACATTCACCGTCCTTCAGTTCTATGTCGTAAAAATTTCATTACCAAGAGGAACGAACTAGATATTTCCATAGTGATTTATGGTTTATGTTATGGATTATGCATACCTCCTCTAAATAAGAAATAGTTGTCCACTTCTAGAATGTGAATTCTGCCCTTCTTTGTTTCTTCGAAAACTGAAGTTTTAAGATCTGCTAGCGACAGTTTGCTGGTGTCCAGTTTGATTTCAATATCAACATATACACTTCCCTTCCTGTGAGGAGTATGATTTTTTTCCTCTTAAATTTTCATTAGCAAACATGTACAAGTATTTCTTTTTTATTTCTAGGTTATGTTGGAATGAATGACTGCTTGATGAAAGTCTTAAATGCTTGATAGAGAAAATTTGATGACTGTTACTAAGATAGTTGCTTAATGACCTCTTCTCATTATATATGACAACCGGAAAACAAAAATAATCAAATAGAAGTCTCGTTACATTACTAGAGTTTCATATATCCTCACTTACCTAAATCTGACCACAGTAATTCCTAGAATTGCTGGGTGGTTCTCAGATGCTGCTGAAATCTGAATATAAAATAATGCCGATTTTCTTTTCTTGAATAGTTTTTCAAAGACGTCTTTTTTATGAAAAAAAAAACTATCAATTTTTTTTTCCTATGTTGAAATTTAGCTCATTTATACAACCCTTTATTCACAGGGTTTGGGTAAACCAACCTACAAGACACAAAATTATGAAAATTGGTAGAAACTTATATTGAAATATTCTTACATTTGAAATGATACTTCGATTCCATTCTTGAAAATATGGAGACTCTGAATCAGACAAAGATTCACTCCAATTCAAGGACCTCAATCGCACGCTGAAGGCTACTCTCTTCACTGGTAAAAAATACATTAAAATGTGACTTAAGGTCAAGATCTAGTGAATGAAAGGTGCCCACAGATTTCTCAAATTTGAGATACACATTCTTTTAATGATCCTTTACGAATATAGCTTGGTAAAATAATGTGTATCCGGACATAATTTGGGGTAAACTCATCGGAAAAACATATTATAAACTGCCCATTTTCAATGAAAAATGAAGAAAGTCTGGTATAAATATGGGAGTTTTTTCCATCTCAGACAAAGGAAATGTATCAATATTGCCTACAGTCTCTCAGAAAACGGTTTTTCATATCTTCTTGATCTCTACTTTAAAATGATATTAAACGGAATAAGGGTTCCGGAGTTATATTTGACATGATTTCAAATTAAATTCCATGAAAGTGCTTTATTTTCTACATGATTCTATTGAAGCCGTAAAGTACGGGAAAAATTAAGTTTAAATCAATTATGACGTCATAATGAATCTAGCACCAAGAAGAAAGTCTAAACTCATTTACTAGATCTTGACCTTAACATAAATACTTGATGAAGATACATGTACATGCACTGTATACAGGGTTTTTTTTTCGCCCCGTGTTATTATCGCCCTATCACACTTGCAAACAATTTTGCCCCGTTTTAAATTTGTCCAGTTACAGTTCTGTTTAAGAAATTATACTGTTTTCTTTGAATTCGTCCCATCTTAAATTCGCCCACTTGTGTCTAGGGTGAAAGGTGCGAAAATAAAACGGAGGCCAAAATTTCCCTGTATACAAGTATTCTACTCCATATAAGTCTTAAGGACATACGCGGAGTAGTTTTGAACTGGATTTTTCATTCCCTGTATAGATGAAGACTTCGAATAATTCAAGGACATTTGTGGAACTCATATAATGCCTAATGATGCTGTACATCTCTTCTAAAACACGTTTTGAGGAAATACTAGCGAAATCTATATGTTTGGTAACTTTTGTATATTTTTCTTTCAATAACACAAGGATTTACATCATTTGATATCTATTCAAAACCCTTGGTAATGTATGCTGACTTTTGATCTCAGAAAATCTGATGGTACAATCATATACCTAAAATGTCTTGAAAAAATGTCAGTGGGTAAGGTACCTTGCAATGTATGACCTAAAAATATGAAATCAAAATTTCTTTCTTGCCAACATTCCCTACAACCCCCGAATAATGAATTATACATAAACTTAGAGTCATAGGCACATCTGGCAATCTTTTTCCTATTATTAAATAAATAAAGATATTAATTTAAAAAACAAATTTAAAGACCAAATTACACTCACCCATAATCTTTCCAATGTCCTTATAGCCTGAAATTGAAAACGAAATGGGATGCAATAAAAATAATTAATCCGGTTTAAAGTCCACGTATTAACTAAAAAATCCTTACAGTCAGCAGGATTATATGTCAGATTCAAGTCTGCTTTCATTCTTGATCCAAGATTTCTCATGGCTGCAGATATCTGATTAAGAGTACACTGAACTCCTTTCTCTTTCGTTACTATTTCCATCGAACATTTGATGAATTCACCAAGCACACTAAAATAATTTTTTTTTAATATGCATAAAATTTGGATCTCAATCATTGATAAAAGAAATAGTATTCAACTCATAATATTTATTCGATTTAGATAAGCTACATGAAATATTAATCATTTATGCCTTCTTACAATGCTGACATTATAGTATTACAATATTCAAAGTGGATTCATTTGTATGTAATACGATATACAATCAACAAAAATGTAGTATTAAAACGTGTCAATACATACCTACAAAATGTTTGATTATCTCTAGCTGTGGTCAGATTAGTTTTATACAAAGGGGCACATTTCCCCCCTACCTCCAGTAGGTACTCCATGTCATCACAGGGGGATGTTTTGTAATTCTCCACTAAATACCAAAGTCATTGTTGAGCAATGAAATGTATCCCAAGAAGAAATTAGTTTCAAGTATGAGTGAGAGCATTTATTTTCCAGAGCAATCGCAAATACGGTAATTACCAAATTCATTTGCATTCTTTTATGTATGTTGACAAAAGGGGTATAACAATCAAATTTCATCATACAAAGAGTTTACAATCGTGTAGTAAAAGGATTGTAAATATTTGAAAAAAAAATGTGACCTTCTTCTTCATTTACAATTGAAATTTTATGCAGCATATAAAACGTTATTCTTCTTTTAGTAAATAAAATTGGTTGTATGCAAAAATATTCAATAACTGATGAAGAATTCCATGCTTTCAAGTAGACACCAGGAAACTAATACCAAAATTGGAGAAAGAAATTCAAATGAAGGTAAGAAACCTGTATCTTGACAAGTATGACCACATCCATTAAAGCAGCATTTTTGTGTCCCTGTACAATTGCTGTCCATCTGACACTCTTCTGCACATATTCCGGTGGCGTTTCTTGCTACAGCTGGACATTCACCGTCCTTCAGTTCTATGTCGTAAAAATTTCATTACCAAGAGGAACGAACTAGATATTTCCATAGTGATTTATGGTTTATGTTATGGATTATGCATACCTCCTCTAAATAAGAAATAGTTGTCCACTTCTAGAATGTGAATTCTGCCCTTCTTTGTTTCTTCGAAAACTGAAGTTTTAAGATCTGCTAGCGACAGTTTGCTGGTGTCCAGTTTGATTTCAATATCAACATATACACTTCCCTTCCTGTGAGGAGTATGATTTTTTTCCTCTTAAATTTTCATTAGCAAACATGTACAAGTATTTCTTTTTTATTTCTAGGTTATGTTGGAATGAATGACTGCTTGATGAAAGTCTTAAATGCTTGATAGAGAAAATTTGATGACTGTTACTAAGATAGTTGCTTAATGACCTCTTCTCATTATATATGACAACCGGAAAACAAAAATAATCAAATAGAAGTCTCGTTACATTACTAGAGTTTCATATATCCTCACTTACCTAAATCTGACCACAGTAATTCCTAGAATTGCTGGGTGGTTCTCAGATGCTGCTGAAATCTGAATATAAAATAATGCCGATTTTCTTTTCTTGAATAGTTTTTCAAAGACGTCTTTTTTATGAAAAAAAAAACTATCAATTTTTTTTTCCTATGTTGAAATTTAGCTCATTTATACAACCCTTTATTCACAGGGTTTGGGTAAACCAACCTACAAGACACAAAATTATGAAAATTGGTAGAAACTTATATTGAAATATTCTTACATTTGAAATGATACTTCGATTCCATTCTTGAAAATATGGAGACTCTGAATCAGACAAAGATTCACTCCAATTCAAGGACCTCAATCGCACGCTGAAGGCTACTCTCTTCACTGGTAAAAAATACATTAAAATGTGACTTAAGGTCAAGATCTAGTGAATGAAAGGTGCCCACAGATTTCTCAAATTTGAGATACACATTCTTTTAATGATCCTTTACGAATATAGCTTGGTAAAATAATGTGTATCCGGACATAATTTGGGGTAAACTCATCGGAAAAACATATTATAAACTGCCCATTTTCAATGAAAAATGAAGAAAGTCTGGTATAAATATGGGAGTTTTTTCCATCTCAGACAAAGGAAATGTATCAATATTGCCTACAGTCTCTCAGAAAACGGTTTTTCATATCTTCTTGATCTCTACTTTAAAATGATATTAAACGGAATAAGGGTTCCGGAGTTATATTTGACATGATTTCAAATTAAATTCCATGAAAGTGCTTTATTTTCTACATGATTCTATTGAAGCCGTAAAGTACGGGAAAAATTAAGTTTAAATCAATTATGACGTCATAATGAATCTAGCACCAAGAAGAAAGTCTAAACTCATTTACTAGATCTTGACCTTAACATAAATACTTGATGAAGATACATGTACATGCACTGTATACAGGGTTTTTTTTTCGCCCCGTGTTATTATCGCCCTATCACACTTGCAAACAATTTTGCCCCGTTTTAAATTTGTCCAGTTACAGTTCTGTTTAAGAAATTATACTGTTTTCTTTGAATTCGTCCCATCTTAAATTCGCCCACTTGTGTCTAGGGTGAAAGGTGCGAAAATAAAACGGAGGCCAAAATTTCCCTGTATACAAGTATTCTACTCCATATAAGTCTTAAGGACATACGCGGAGTAGTTTTGAACTGGATTTTTCATTCCCTGTATAGATGAAGACTTCGAATAATTCAAGGACATTTGTGGAACTCATATAATGCCTAATGATGCTGTACATCTCTTCTAAAACACGTTTTGAGGAAATACTAGCGAAATCTATATGTTTGGTAACTTTTGTATATTTTTCTTTCAATAACACAAGGATTTACATCATTTGATATCTATTCAAAACCCTTGGTAATGTATGCTGACTTTTGATCTCAGAAAATCTGATGGTACAATCATATACCTAAAATGTCTTGAAAAAATGTCAGTGGGTAAGGTACCTTGCAATGTATGACCTAAAAATATGAAATCAAAATTTCTTTCTTGCCAACATTCCCTACAACCCCCGAATAATGAATTATACATAAACTTAGAGTCATAGGCACATCTGGCAATCTTTTTCCTATTATTAAATAAATAAAGATATTAATTTAAAAAACAAATTTAAAGACCAAATTACACTCACCCATAATCTTTTCAATGTCCTTATAGCCTGAAATTGAAAACGAAATGGGATGCAATAAAAATAATTAATCCGGTTTAAAGTCCACGTATTAACTAAAAAATCCTTACAGTCAGCAGGATTATATGTCAGATTCAAGTCTGCTTTCATTCTTGATCCAAGATTTCTCATGGCTGCAGATATCTGATTAAGAGTACACTGAACTCCTTTCTCTTTCGTTACTATTTCCATCGAACATTTGATGAATTCACCAAGCACACTAAAATAATTGTTGTTTAAATATGCATAAAATTTGGATCTCAATCATTGATAAAAGAAATAGTATTCAACTCATAATATTTATTCGATTTAGATAAGCTACATGAAATATTAATCATTTATGCCTTCTTACAATGCTGACATTATAGTATTACAATATTCAAAGTGGATTCATTTGTATGTAATACGATATACAATCAACAAAAAATGTAGTATTAAAACGTGTCAATACATACCTACAAAATGTTTGATTATCTCTAGCTGTGGTCAGATTAGTTTTATACAAAGGGGCACATTTCCCCCCTACCTCCAGTAGGTACTCCATGTCATCACAGGGGGATGTTTTGTAATTCTCCACTAAATACCAAAGTCATTGTTGAGCAATGAAATGTATCCCAAGAAGAAATTAGTTTCAAGTATGAGTGAGAGCATTTATTTTCCAGAGCAATCGCAAATACGGTAATTACCAAATTCATTTGCATTCTTTTATGTATGTTAACAAAAGGGGTATAACAATCAAATTTCATCATACAAAGAGTTTACAATCGTGTAGTAAAAGGATTGTAAATATTTGAAAAAAAAATGTGACCTTCTTCTTCATTTACAATTGAAATTTTATGCAGCATATAAAACGTTATTCTTCTTTTAGTAAATAAAATTGGTTGTATGCAAAAATATTCAATAACTGATGAAGAATTCCATGCTTTCAAGTAGACACCAGGAAACTAATACCAAAATTGGAGAAAGAAATTCAAATGAAGGTAAGAAACCTGTATCTTGACAAGTATGACCACATCCATTAAAGCAGCATTTTTGTGTCCCTGTACAATTGCTGTCCATCTGACACTCTTCTGCACATATTCCGGTGGCGTTTCTTGCTACAGCTGGACATTCACCGTCCTTCAGTTCTATGTCGTAAAAATTTCATTACCAAGAGGAACGAACTAGATATTTCCATAGTGATTTATGGTTTATGTTATGGATTATGCATACCTCCTCTAAATAAGAAATAGTTGTCCACTTCTAGAATGTGAATTCTGCCCTTCTTTGTTTCTTCGAAAACTGAAGTTTTAAGATCTGCTAGCGACAGTTTGCTGGTGTCCAGTTTGATTTCAATATCAACATATACACTTCCCTTCCTGTGAGGAGTATGATTTTTTTCCTCTTAAATTTTCATTAGCAAACATGTACAAGTATTTCTTTTTTATTTCTAGGTTATGTTGGAATGAATGACTGCTTGATGAAAGTCTTAAATGCTTGATAGAGAAAATTTGATGACTGTTACTAAGATAGTTGCTTAATGACCTCTTCTCATTATATATGACAACCGGAAAACAAAAATAATCAAATAGAAGTCTCGTTACATTACTAGAGTTTCATATATCCTCACTTACCTAAATCTGACCACAGTAATTCCTAGAATTGCTGGGTGGTTCTCAGATGCTGCTGAAATCTGAATATAAAATAATGCCGATTTTCTTTTCTTGAATAGTTTTTCAAAGACGTCTTTTTTATGAAAAAAAAAACTATCAATTTTTTTTTCCTATGTTGAAATTTAGCTCATTTATACAACCCTTTATTCACAGGGTTTGGGTAAACCAACCTACAAGACACAAAATTATGAAAATTGGTAGAAACTTATATTGAAATATTCTTACATTTGAAATGATACTTCGATTCCATTCTTGAAAATATGGAGACTCTGAATCAGACAAAGATTCACTCCAATTCAAGGACCTCAATCGCACGCTGAAGGCTACTCTCTTCACTGGTAAAAAATACATTAAAATGTGACTTAAGGTCAAGATCTAGTGAATGAAAGGTGCCCACAGATTTCTCAAATTTGAGATACACATTCTTTTAATGATCCTTTACGAATATAGCTTGGTAAAATAATGTGTATCCGGACATAATTTGGGGTAAACTCATCGGAAAAACATATTATAAACTGCCCATTTTCAATGAAAAATGAAGAAAGTCTGGTATAAATATGGGAGTTTTTTCCATCTCAGACAAAGGAAATGTATCAATATTGCCTACAGTCTCTCAGAAAACGGTTTTTCATATCTTCTTGATCTCTACTTTAAAATGATATTAAACGGAATAAGGGTTCCGGAGTTATATTTGACATGATTTCAAATTAAATTCCATGAAAGTGCTCTATTTTCTACATGATTCTATTGAAGCCGTAAAGTACGGGAAAAATTAAGTTTAAATCAATTATGACGTCATAATGAATCTAGCACCAAGAAGAAAGTCTAAACTCATTTACTAGATCTTGACCTTAACATAAATACTTGATGAAGATACATGTACATGCACTGTATACAGGGTTTTTTTTCGCCCCGTGTTATTATCGCCCTATCACACTTGCAAACAATTTTGCCCCGTTTTAAATTTGTCCAGTTACAGTTCTGTTTAAGAAATTATACTGTTTTCTTTGAATTCGTCCCATCTTAAATTCGCCCACTTGTGTCTAGGGTGAAAGGGACGAAAATAAAACGGAGGCCAAACTTTCCCTGTATACAAATATTCTGCTCCATATAAGTCTTAAGGACATACACAGAGTAGTTTTGAACTGAATTTTTCATTCCCCGTATAGATGAAGACTTCGAATAATTCAAAGACATTTGTGGAACTCATATAATGCCTAATGATGCTGTACATCTCTTCTAAAACACGTTTTGAGGAAATACTAGCGAAATCTATATGTTTGGTAACTTTTGTATATTTTTCTTTCAATAACACAAGGATTTACATCATTTGATATCTATTCAAAACCCTTGGTAATGTATGCTGACTTTTGATCTCAGAAAATCTGATGGTACAATCATATACCTAAAATGTCTTGAAAAAATGTCAGTGGGTAAGGTACCTTGCAATGTATGACCTAAAAATATGAAATCAAAATTTCTTTCTTGCCAACATTCCCTACAACCCCCGAATAATGAATTATACATAAACTTAGAGTCATAGGCACATCTGGCAATCTTTTTCCTATTATTAAATAAATAAAGATATTAATTTAAAAAACAAATTTAAAGACCAAATTACACTCACCCATAATCTTTTCAATGTCCTTATAGCCTGAAATTGAAAACGAAATGGGATGCAATAAAAATAATTAATCCGGTTTAAAGTCCACGTATTAACTAAAAAATCCTTACAGTCAGCAGGATTATATGTCAGATTCAAGTCTGCTTTCATTCTTGATCCAAGATTTCTCATGGCTGCAGATATCTGATTAAGAGTACACTGAACTCCTTTCTCTTTCGTTACTATTTCCATCGAACATTTGATGAATTCACCAAGCACACTAAAATAATTTTTTTTTAATATGCATAAAATTTGGATCTCAATCATTGATAAAAGAAATAGTATTCAACTCATAATATTTATTCGATTTAGATAAGCTACATGAAATATTAATCATTTATGCCTTCTTACAATGCTGACATTATAGTATTACAATATTCAAAGTGGATTCATTTGTATGTAATACGATATACAATCAACAAAAAATGTAGTATTAAAACGTGTCAATACATACCTACAAAATGTTTGATTATCTCTAGCTGTGGTCAGATTAGTTTTATACAAAGGGGCACATTTCCCCCCTACCTCCAGTAGGTACTCCATGTCATCACAGGGGGATGTTTTGTGATCCTCCACTAAATACCAAAGTCATTGTTGAGCAATGAAATGTATCCCAAGAAGAAATTAGTTTCAAGTATGAGTGAGAGCATTTATTTTCCAGAGCAATCGCAAATACGGAAATTGCCAAGTTCATTTGAATTCTAAAGAAAATATATGACATTGTTTTTTTTTTATTTATACGTGAAATTTTATGCAGCAATTCAATCTGTCACATGTTTACCCCTTTATACAGTGGATATTTCTCATTGAATATCGTTTTCATATCCTCTTTACGTTATGACGTTACAATGGTTTTTGTGATAATTTTATTACGTCAAATATTATAGATTTACAGATTTTAAACAGTTTAAAACTTGAGATAGCTATGTATAGATCATGTGATAAAAAGGATCTCCCATGGTTTGCGGTTAGATATGATTTTTGATCCAACGTTTTGTGTGTTTTTATCCCTTCGCCAAGGCTCGAGGAAAACATCTTATCCAACCACAAATCATGGAAGATCCTATATATACATTTGTTTTTTCGTTTAATAGATAAAATTGATTGTATGCAAGATTTCAAATAATTGATGAAGATTTCAATGCTTTTAAGTATACACCAGGAATATGAACCAAAATTGGAATAGGAAACTTGAAACTACACAATGGAGGATGCCCCCATATAAAAATAATTAATAATGGCTTTGCCGTTCTTGCAAAGAAATTAAAAAAATTAAAAAAGATTTTTTCTGTATATTCCTATGTAAAACTATGATCGCTCCACCCTTACCCTAGGGTCATTTCAATAAATTGAGAATGCTTCCATATAATAGGACTAATCAATACTTTGCTGTTCTTAAGAAGAATGTTATATATATATATATATATATATATATATATATATATATATATATATATATATATATATATATATAGTACCGACCAGACACAACCTAACACCAGAGCGAACCCAAAGCGCACCCCGGGTTCGCTTTCTGGGTTTGCTCGGGGTCCGCTATGGGTCCGCTTTCAGAAATTTTGGGTGCGCTCTGGGTTCGCTTCGGGTTCGCTCTGCGTTCGCTCGGGGTCAGCTCTGGGTCCGCTAGAGCGAACCCGGCGTTCGCTTTCTGGGTTCGCTTTACGCACTCATGCGCGAAGCGGACCCCGCTTTAATCTTGACGCCAGTAAGCTCCGCCCCTTGTTTATTCCAAATACAGCAGTGAAATCGATCATTGTTGTTTTTGTGGCGATCGATACATGTGCATGTGCAGTGGCTGCAATGTTATTGTTGACAACATACACGAACGATCACTTTTTACACAAAATAGTTAAAAATATTTAGGAGTGGATATTTTTAAAAAAAAAAACAACTTATTAATAGATATTTTAGATTAAAAATATTTACTGCTACAATTAATCGACTTTGGAAAACTGAATAAAAAATTATGGAAAAAAATATTTTTGAAACTACATGTAAATAAGATTTAATAGGTATTTCAGATTACAAATAATTATTAATGTAATTCTCCGACTTAGAATTTTTTTTTATCTTTTTGATACGTAAAAATGTAATTTATGATCGAATGCAGCATGTTCTATCATATGATATGATAAGTTGACTGTGAGTTTTGATTCTATTGGATTTTATAATATGCAGTATGGGGGTAAAAAATTTTTAAAAGTGGTCTAAATATTGAATGAATACTTATATTCATCTTTCCATTTATGAATTCAAAAATCAGCATTTTTTTAAAATTCATTCATCTCCAGAAATTAAAATAATAAGTATCAAGGATAAAAAGTAACCCCGACAATCATGTCGGGTACATTTGTCGACTAATTATTTATATAAGTATTGGGAATTAATATTTTTTTTGTGAAAATGTACATTTCTGATGTTTTATTATAAAAATATCATGACTACAATAAGCAGTTAACTGGACCAATCATCAGAGAGAAAAAAAAATCGTTAAACATCTTAAATACGCTTTATTATTTAAAGTTACGCTATTTAAAAGAATTCAATACTGTACGACTTATTATATTGCTTATTTACTACCGATAATTAGTTCGTTCAATAACGTACATGTAAATCGTGCGTTTTTTTTTCTTTTTATTTCAGTTAATAATAATAAAAAAAACAACAAGGTAAATCAAGCTTTACATTATTTTTTTGTAAAAGATAAATCAAAATAATACCATAGTAGTTTACGATTGGACATACAGTACATGCACATTCATGCTGTTCTTTTTTTTTTTTTTTAATTATTTATTTATTAATTTATTTTTTTTTTTACTTTTTTTCAATTAAGAAGATTAATAATTTTGATGTTGATCTGGATTTAAACAAAAATGTAAATTAGAATAATAAAAATAAAATAATTGAATGAAAGCACGTACATATACTTAATCTTGTACAGTATCTTGAGATAATGAAATGTTATAATTTGTCAAAATACTTTTTTTTCTTTCTTTTTTTAGTAACAATTGTGATAACCATTATTTTCTTTTATAAATTAAAGTACTCTTTGTCTGATAAATTTACGCAATATAAATAAATGGATTTTAAAAATAAAAAAAAATAAAGAAAATAAATGTATAAATATAACATGCTACCTAGATATTAATTTATAAATATAAATATTTATTTAATCGTGTTAATAATAATTTCACACTGAACATAAACACGCTTTGCTTGTAGAATGTTTTATTTACATCGAATGACAAACTGGCATGCTGATCGGTCGACGCGCTGATTGGTTAACACGTCTTATCGCTAATCCTGATTGACAGATCAGTCACGCAACACCGAACGCGCGTTCACTTGCTGAATTTGGGATTCGCTTTCGGCGTTCGCTCTGAGTCCACTGCGGGTTCGCTCGAGGTGCGCTCCGGGTTCGCTCGGGGTCCGCTATAGCGAACCCCAAGCGAACCCGAAGCGAACCCAGGCAGCGAACCCGGGGTGCGCTTTGGGTTCGCTTTCTGTTAGGTTGTGTCTGGTCGGTACTGTATATATATATAAAGCACATTTTACAACAACTCTTAAACTAACATAACTGCCCTAACTGAAGAAATATTAATACAGAAAGCACAAAGAAATTCACTTTTATAAGGATACCCACGGGGTTGAACTCTCGACCTTCGGAATCTGTATCCTAGCAGTACAGGAACAGCGTGCTAGACCGCTCGGCTATCTAGGCAAGTCAAAAAACTTGCTTTTGATGCCGATGGAATTCTCGCGGCGCTGCCCTACACTACACAGTCATTGAGAATGGAAGTGAGATACAGTTATTTGGACATTAGTTTTTATTAGAGAATCGTTACCAATACACGTTGTAATGAAATTAATTTTTATTGATTGTATATATATATATATATATATATATATATATATATATATATATATATATATATATATATATATATATATATATATATATTCCTTTTAAAACTTTGTTAGTAGCCCATTGTGGCCCTACTCTAGCCGACGGACCCGTGGGTCATAATATGAACAAACTTAAATCTAGACTACCGGCGGATGCTTTCATAAAAATATTACTAATCATGACTTTGCTTTTCTAGAGAGGAAGATTTTTAAAGATGTTATAATATATTCATATGGAAAACTATAATCGCCTATTGTTGCCCGCCCTAGTTCCGGGGTTCGTGATTTGAACAAACTTAAATCTACCTAATGTAATGAAGCTTTCAAAAAAATTTCATCCCTACTGACCCAGTGATTACTGAGATGAAGAATTTTAAAAGATGTCATTTTATTGCATTTTTAAGTGTGTAATTCTCCTATTTATTTATTGAATAAAAGTGATATTTCGTCACAGTGTGAAATAATATCAAAATGATAATTTGTAACACATTGTGAAAGAATATCAGAGGTCTGGTAATACTTGAGATTTTCCTTTCCTTCACGAACAATATCATAACAGGATGCCAATGGGCCACATCGCTCACCTGAGCATATTGGATCCCCAATTGTGGCCCATCCCTATCCCCGGAGGTCATCATTTGAACAAACTTGAATCTACACTACTTGAGGATGCTTCTATATTAATTAGACTAAACATGGCTTTTCTGTTTTTTTCCTTTATATTCCTATGTAAAAATTTTATCCCCCATTGTGGCCCCACCCTATCCACGGGGGTCATCATTTGAACAAACTTGAATCTACACTACCTGAGTATGCTTCAATATCAAATTAACTAATAATGACTGCTGTTCTTGAAAAGAAGATTTTAAAAGTTTTTTCCTATATATTCCTACGTAAAACTTTGCCCCCCCCCCATTGTGACCCCAACCTAACCCCAAGGGTCATGATTGGAACAAACTTGAATCTAAACTACCTTAGTATGCTTCCATATCAATGTGACTAAACTTGGCTTTTCTGATCTTGAGAAGAAGATTTTTTTCTTTTATATTCCTATATAAAACTTTGACACCCCCATTGCGGCCCAAATCTACCCCAAGTGGGTCATCATTTGAATAAATTTGAATCTACACTACCCGAGTATGCTTCCATATAAAAATGACTAATAATTATATATAATGGCTTTAATGTTCTGGACAAGAAGATCTTTAAATTTTTTTTCCTATATTTTCCTATGTAAAGCTTTGATCCCTAACTGTGGCTCCACCCTTACCCTCAAGGGTCACGATGTGAACAAACTTGAATATACACTATCTGATGATGCTTCCGTATCAATATGACTGAGCACAGCTTTGTTATTCTTGAGAAGAGGCTTTTTATAAAAAATTGTATGTATTCCTATACAAAATTTTGATCCCCTAGTGTGGCCCCACCCTACTCCCCGAGGTCATGATTTGAACAAACTTGAATCTACACTATGTAATGAAAGTTTCATATACTAGTAAGTTTCAAATTTTCTGGCCTAATGGTTCTTTAGAAAAAGATTTTTGAAAGATGATCTCTCCTTGAAAGAGAGTGTGGTCATTTATTTGAACGAACTTGAATCCCATTCAAGGATGCTTTGTGGCAAGTTTGGTCAAAATTGACCCTGTGGTTCTTGAGAAGAAGTCGAAAATGTGAAAAGTATACTGACGGACGCCAGGCAAAATGTGATCAGAAAAGCTCACTTGAGCATGTGTACAATGTTTTCAATCTCACGATCGCTTTAAGCTATGACGTCTCAACCGCTCAACTATGACGTCACAGCCTATGACACCGTGCTACGATTAGAAAAAGGCAAAAGGAAACTCAAGAAAAATAAACAGAAAATTCTATATTTTGTAGTTAAATATGGAATTTATTTCACTAATGAGACAGGATTCTTTTATATTTTCACTCGTGCTTCGCATCGTAAAATTACATGTATGAGAAAGTTCTGTCCCACTCTACAAAACAAATAAAACTGTCCTGTTGGTAACTTAAGTGTTCATGCGACTAGAACATCATGTTTACCTGGTTTTTGACAGGTGTGTCCACATCCATTATAACAACATTTGTCAGACCCTGTGCAGTTGATATCCATCTGACATTCCTCAAGACAAGTTCGAGTTGTACCATTTTGTATGAATGGACACTCACCATCTTTTATTTCTGTAATATATCGTATGTATTCAAACTCATTTCCAGTATGACAATTCTTAAAGAGCATCATACAGAGAATATCCAAATAGATCCTACCTCCTCTGTATATGAAATAGTTGTCAACTTGAAGTTGATGAACGGTTCCGTTCTGTACGACCATTTTGACTGCATTCATAGCATTACTTATAGGCAACAGAAAGCTATCATATGTAAACACCATGTCCACATATATACTTCCTCTCCTGCACAACAAACCGAAATAATGCGACTTATGCTCCATTAAGTATAATATATTTAAAAAAAAACAAGTATGTGATATCATTGCAAAAATTAAGATCACCTCTAGTTACATTTCATTCTAATAAGCACTGATAACCAAGAAAAAATTTAACAACACTATGGCTACATGTAGGAAAAGCAGCAATGAGTTTATTATTGAAAAACTTAAATATATAAGTGGTCTCAACCTACTCCCTCCAGGGCGGGGGGATTTTAGCAAACCTGATTCTACACTAACTGAGGATGCTTCCATATTTCTTTGGAAGACTTTTTAAAGATTTTTCCCTAAAACTTTGATCTTTTATTATGACCCCGCCCTTTGATTTGAACAAACTTGAATCTAAGCAGCCGATGATGCTTCTGTATTAATATGACTAATCATAATTTTCATGTTCTTGAGAAGATTTTTAATGTATTTCCTTTATATTCCTATGTATAACTTTGATCCCCTGTTGTACTTGTGGTCCCTCTCTACCCTCGGGGTTCATGATCTGAATAAATTTTAATCTACATTACCTGAGGATGCTTCTACATTTAGAATTTGACTGTTCATGTCCTTGCTGTTCTTGAGAAGATTTTAAAAGAGTTTCCCTATATATTCCAATTTATAAGTTTGATCATCAGTTGTTGCCCCACCCTACACCCGGTGGGGTTGACATAATCTGAACAAAATTCAATCTTCACTACCTGAGGATGCTTCTATATGAATATCGCATGTATTATTTTGATCCTCTGTTGCGGCTATATCCTACCCCCGGGGTTTATGATTTGTAAGATTTTCCTAAGTATTCTTACGTAAAACTTTGAAAGCCCATTGTACCCCTGGGGGCCATGATTTGAACAAACTTCAATCTACACTACCTGAGAATGTTTCCATATAGATATGATTTTGGTGTTCTTCAGAAGATTTTTAAAGATTGTTCATATGTATTCCTATGTAAAACTTCGTTCGCCCATTGTGGCTTCACCATACCCCTAGGGATCATGTACGTTTTCACATAACTTTCATCTTTTCTGGCCCAGATGTTCTTGAGAAGATTTTTGAAAATGCCATTAATTTCATTAATTTTCACTAATTTCTAATAGTTTGCCCTTGGAAAAAGGCGTTGCGCTTCATTTGAAAGAACTTGAATCTCCTTTACCGAACGATGTTTTGTGGCAAGTTTGGTTGAAATTGGCCCAGTGGTTCTTGTGAAGAAGTCTAAAATGTGAAATGTTTACAGACAGACAGACGGAAAGCTAGACAGACAAACGGGCCGGACAAAATTTGATCAGAAAAGTTCACTTGAGCCTTCGACCCAGGTGGGCTAAGACACAAAAAATTTGTGTCGTACTTAGTAGACAATTACACCAGCTGTGTGTCACGTAGACAATGAATAGTGATCGATCCCCAAAATATCTACAAACAATACAAATCTTTGAACATGGCATAAAACACGGATCCCTGGAAATTCCAGAGGTGGGATCAGGTGCCTAAGAGAAGAAAGCATCCCCTATCAACTGGTCACACCCGCTATGAGCCCTATATATTGATCAGGTAGACAAAATATATTGTAGTCAAATTTAGTATAAAATCAAAGGCCTTACAATTTGTATGAAACACGTCATTCAAAATATGAGCCAATGATAGGTAATATTTGCCAACAAGATCATTACACACTGTATAACGGCGATAAAATTTATGAAATGCTGACTTTAAACAGGTACTGAAATCATTATAACTTCAACTTTTTTGTCAGTAGCCTGCCTCGGTTTAATTTCTCAAAAAATTTAACTTTTTAAAATACTTTAATGGGGCACATATATCTACTTTTTACAAGACCTTTGATCTAATTAAGGTCATTCGTTTTCACGGATGACCTTTTAGTGATTCTACTATATTTTTTTATTAAGGTCTCCGTTTCCAACGGAAGACCTTATAGAGATCCTACTGTTTCTTCTTATTATTTTTTGGCCATTCTGAAATCACGATTTCTCGTAATCTATTCCGTCTTTTTGAATGAAATTCACAGTGTTTAAGCGTCTCTGAATGGGATTTTGATATTTTTACTAAAAATTGAAAAATCTCTTTTAAATCGCAAATTATTGAAATTATTCTTTTTTCGCCTTAAAATGTTACTGGTGCGAGATCTCAGAATTAAGGACATACGCAACGTACCTTACCTACTGATAATTTTTCAAGATATTCTTAATTTAAGATTATAGTGCCATCAGATGTTCGTAGTCAAAAAATCAGCATGCATTACCAGGGTTTTTGATAAGATATCAATTGAAGAAAATTCTTTAAGAATTCAAAGAAAAATACACAAAAATTACTAAGCATATATTCTAGGTGTTTTTTTTAATTCAAACTTGTTTCAGAAGAAGTGTACAACAGCATATATAG
Organism: Saccostrea echinata; assembly: GCF_033153115.1. Classification (NCBI taxonomy): domain Eukaryota; kingdom Metazoa; phylum Mollusca; class Bivalvia; order Ostreida; family Ostreidae; genus Saccostrea; species Saccostrea echinata. The sequence continues at coordinate 16,846,687 of NW_026889796.1, read as the reverse complement.
ACATAAAAATGTACCACACAGTTCCTTTAAGTATTGGAACTCTTCAAATCCAGGGAAAAAGATAATAAAGTTTAAACTACGTTGCGTATGTCCTTAATAAGAGATCAAAGTCTGAAACTTTCAGGATTGGTAGTCTGTTATCTCTAGTTATGCTTAGGGTTCAAATAGTGCGTTCCCGTCACTTCCAGTCACGACAGGAAGAGATTTAAAATAGCAATTTTTTCGCCTTTTTTATTTTTAAATTTTTATTTTATTAGTAGGGATTATTGAGAGTTTGATCAGAATGCTTAATATGTAATTTGTTTTAATATTGAGTAACCCATTCTTAAGATATTTCTCTCGGTGTTCATAATAGCGCAATGGTTAAAGCACTTGATTTGCAAGCGGGCAACCCAGGTTCCATGCCCAGGATTTCGAATTTTATCTCTTAATTATTTCAGCTGGAATATACGTTTTTATCTTTAAAATGATGTCTGATATCTTTCGTTCAATTTTCTGATTTTTAGATAAATTTTAAATTTCATATTTCATGCATGATTGAGTTACAGGGATTGCACCGGGGTAAGCTATGTTACATGTATTTTAAGAGTATCTAAGCTTCACTTAAAATTCACTTCTGAGGCTGAGTTATGGACCATTTCCTGAATTCAAAATGACATTTTGTCCACTGATAATCTCGAGAACGACAAAAGATATCAATATCAAACTTTCAGGGATTAGAGATCGTGATATATATATATTATCTTTGCAGCTATTTTTTGTTCATTGTCGGTACTTCCTGTCGCTCATGAAGTGAATTTCAAAAATCGATTTTTTCAATCTTTTTCAAACTTTTTATTTTTCTCTGATATAAATAGGGGGTGATAGAGCGTCTTATTAGAATGCCAAATTTATCATTTGTTTCAAAATTATTCAAACTATTTTCTAGATATTCATCATTTTACACTCTGAACCGGTAGTTCCCATAGCATTATGCCTAGAGTCGTGGATATTCATGTGGGCAACCATGATTCAATCTCCAGAGTGTGCATATTTTTTCAGCCCTTTTAGCTTAAATATACATTTTTATCTGTAAAATGATGTGTTCAAGACCCCAGAACATTTACTGGAAATATTGTAACATGCAGCTATGTCATTTACATTTGTTACAGTCAAAGCGTTTGATGATAGACATTGAAAAAAGGGCGGGTTCAATTTGTCGCTGACGTCTGAGAAAACATTGGATGGAAATTCTACTTCGGAGTATAATTTCAATTAAATGTTTTCTCATACGTCTGTGTCGAATTGTCCCCACCCATTTCGTTGTCTCTCTTCAAATGTTTTGACTGTATCCGATGGAAATGATATAAGCAGCATGTTTCCAATCTTGCCAGTTAATGTTCCGCGGTTATTATTAGTCCCCTACCGGTGAAACCGGAGGGGACTATAGGTTTCCTCTGAGTCTGTCCGTCCGTCTGTCCGTCTGTCTGTCTGTCCCTCTGTCTGTCTTTCAGTCTGTCCCACTTGGTTTTCCGCACTTTTTTTCCTAAACGCTTGCAGATATTGAGCTGATTTTTGGTATGTTAGTGTATCTTGAAGAGTTACAGATCAAGTTTGCATTTCGTTCCGCTTCATTGATTTCATGAATAAAATTCAGTTCCGTTGATGTGATCTGATATTTTAGCAGCATTCAGTCTTTTTTGTCTATAGAATTTATAATAATTTTATTTACAATTAAATTATCTTTAAAAAGTAGCGATTGTCAGCTGTATTCATTAGCATTTCATAATTTCTTGTTAATATATTGCTTGCATATGAATAACTTCATTCAATGATAGTTAGAATAATTAAAATTCAATTTCCATCGTATTTAATTTGAACTGGGATCCGCTCCCGCACTTGCTTGAAGGCCTCATCACTACTGTTTAGCACTCCGGAAATGTACGTTCGTGATTCTGCTACACTAAGAAAGTTTACACATAATTTATCATCTCAAAAAAGCCGCTGTCCTATGTAAAAATACCCGATCTGAAGATGAAAATTCAGGAATTATTTTGCATGCTTCAGTCATGTTTTGATGTGAACCTGGCATTCTGTTAATTAAGGTCTTTCGTCTTTTACAGAAGACCTTCTTGTTATTCCTAATATCAGAGAAAAATTAATAATATTATTTTACACCAATCAGATCTCTCAAAAACAATTTCTTCTAGATAATAATTTATATAGCGTGTGTGGGAAAAGGGGGGTGGGTGGGGCTTTTTCTACGAATACTCACTTTTTTAACCATTGGTTATGGTTCAGTTCGGGGTGACATAACCAATAACCATAACCAATTGCTATTTGCAATAGCAAATTTTCTAGTTATTATTTTTTGCTTTTATTTTGCAATATTTTCACAGTTTGTATTTAAAATAAACCTTAAATAGTAGTATTTTTGTCTGTATAACTAGAACATATATGCATCTCTTCATGCATACAATATTGTATATGAAGACGGAAGACCTTGTTGCTTTGGAGTTTGTCTAGTAATTTCTATTATTCTAATAAGTATAAATTTTCTTTTGCAATTTTTTCCTCTGGTTTTGTGAATTTTTACTACATTACTTTACCTTTTGATTTGTTTGCAATGTCGAAATATCATTATACTCATGAGTTAAAATTCTTTAGTAACTTTAAACAGACCTAAAAGTCGTCACTGTTAGCTTTAGAAATCCGGGAACGTCTCCAAATTGTGTTGTGAACTGCAATAGACCAGAAAAGAAAAAAATACTACGTGTTTCTGACGAGATATGAATGATTAAATAATTCATCGATGACAGAAGTATATTTCCAGATATCAATGCAGAAAACTTTACATTGACTACCACATTTCTTTTATTTCTGTTTTTGTAAATACAATTTCAATATGAGCGCACGTGGTTTTTACCATCAGTAAAGTTTTGTGTAGGAAACATATACAAATTTTTACTTACGTTTCCAACGACTGTGCTGTTAAGATATTGAAAATATGTGGAATTTGGAGTCTGCAATGATTCGTCCCATACGAATCCAGGGATCCTGATGGTAAAAGCCGCTCTTCTGACTAAAATGATTTTGAAATATAAACTTATATATATTGATTCAGAAGAATATTCAAGGACTAATATACATTTGTTTCTGGACTGGAATGCTAGTACTTGTACTTGAGTTTCCTTTATTCGCAAGATGTTAAACTGTTAGAATAAATATGGAGATGACGAACAGTATTCAAGATGTTAAACTGTTAGAATGAAATATGGAGGTGACGAACAGTATTCAAGATGTTAAACTGTTAGAAAGAAATATGGAGATGACGAACTGTATTCAAGATGTTAAACTGTTAGAATGAAATATTGAGATAACGAACAGTATTCAAGCCCAAAGTCCGTCTAATTTAAACAATACAAATCGGGAGCAAAGCAAACAAGACAATTTCAGATTGAAGGTAAAGGGCTTGTGATTAAGAATTGTTATGGTAACCTCATACTACGGGAGACAAAACTGTAAATATTTTGTTTTAAGTACCAGTCCACATAAAAATCAGACAAAGGGTGATATATGAGGGTTCTCAGAATTTGATGATTTTCCACACATAGATTTGTTTTGAACTATGAACAATGTATGTAAAATGAAAAATGCTTTGAGTCATGGTTACCATGGAAACCCGGCCAAAGAAATTTCCTTAGCAACCAGCAAATTTTTCTGTGTTGATGGACAAAAATTCACCTATCTTTAAGGCTTAAAATAAAATTTTAATACCATGAGAATATTTTTCACTTACTGGTGTAATAAAGATACGAATATTAAGTGTTTTAATAATGCAATAAAAGAAATTTAGGTCTTAAGTTAGTTCTGTGCTAGCCATTTGAAGGTACACATGTTTTGCAATTTTTGCTGATTCAGCATTTTTCATAATTTTGGCAATATTCAAGGCCAAATTTAAAAAAAGGCCAGATTAATACAGCTGTTGCGTGTATTTCACATAAAAGCAGATGAATTTCTCTTTTAGAATTTGAAGTCAAATCCACGGGCCTTTTTGAAAATTGAATTTGTTGCCTAGCAACAAATATGGGCATTTTGATACATAAAATGAGAAACAATGTAAAAAGTTTACGGAAAAATCAAATGAATTGTTATCTACAAAAACGAAAAACAAATTTTAAAATAGTAGAATTAAATTTGGACTTCCTAGCAAATTATTGAATATTGTATAATTATTTATCTCCATAGCAACAACAGGTTCTCCATAGCAATGGGGCAAAAAAGTTAATTTTGACATGTATTCGTGTAATCTTATTAATATTTATTCAAATTAAGTCAGAAAAATGTCGTTGAGCAAAATTGACAATGAAATGTTGGTCTTATTTTTTATTTTTTTTGGTACTTAATCAACCCATGGCAACTATTACCAGTACATGGCAACCAATGTACCCTATGCCTCCTGTAAGACAGATTTGACTTTGGGATCATATTGTTTGTGATGGAAATGAATATTCAATTAATGTGTTGATGATTGTATATGTTGAGAGAGCGGAAAGAATATAAAATATTCTATCAGTTGTTGTCATGGCAACATGTAATCTCCTAATAATTAAGCCATGGCAACATGCAATCCCCTTAGCAACTAAACATAAAAATTCATATTTCACCGAAAAAACATTCCAGTTCAAAGTAGGTACGAATGATGTCGAATGGAATGTAAAACAAATTCTGCAATACAGACAACTAAAGCAGGTCTTTTCAAAGTATTTTATAGCTTTATACACCTTAAATAACAACACTTGAAAAGTTAAGAAGAATTAATTTTATTAAGAATGAATGTAACAACAAATCTCTTTTTTTACTCCTACTTCGACCAGTGCATATACCATTTTAGCCCTCTGTGTAAATTTATTTAGAGCTCTCAGAAGTGTAACTTATTCAAGCTTTCTAAAATAAATTGATCAAGATTCCTCAAATTACTGATACAAAGAAGATCGGCGAACAAGGCAAGCAAAGTGCTTATAGTGTAACAAACATAAAGGTGAAAAATTAAATCTCAATTACAGCAAAATTTTCTTTGATATTTCATCTAACATTAAAGTATACTTTATGTAAAATTTCCACAATTTGCAAAAATCTCACGAAGATTGAAATTATTTGCCTATGAAATAGCATACACACACACACTAAAGATGGCAAAACGATCATTTTTCTCATACTATAACACATTTTTTTTTTATATGAGTGGGTCATCGCTCCATTTTATTGAAAGGTTACCGTCAAAGTTTGCATAAAAATATACATTTTTTGGTAAACAAAGACATGGAGCAAAGACCCACTATACCTTAAAAATACACTTTTATGACACAACATTCGCATCCTCTGAGAAATACTTTAAGGAGGCTGGGGGGTCAACAAATTAACCATCAGATATAACTTAATTTTTTAGGTATGATATCTTAAGCTGTCAACTGTCATTTGGCAAAGAAAAATTTCATAAATTTTAGTTTTAAAATTTGATCATTTTTGTATATCTTCATATGGAGCTCTTCTTCTATAGGAGATCAATATAGTCTGAAAATGGCACAACCCCCCAGCCTTCTTAAGTCCATTTAGTCAAGGGTCATATCACAAACATGATTTAAATGCTACCATTTATCAGGAGTTATATAGCGTAGTGGTTAGCGCGTTGGTATCAAAGGAAAATGATACTCAGGATTTTTATTGCTAGGGGGTTCGATCCCCATGAATACCCCATTAATTTTTAATAACAGAATAATTTTTGCCGGGAAAATTTTCCTCGGAAAAGTTTTATCATAATTTCAGGAATTTCAATAAAAAGAAATTTACTAATACTAATTTCACAAATTGAATTTGATTTTTTACATATCTGAAGCTATAGGCATTCTGCACGCCTTGTTCACACATCTCCTTACATCTATCTCTGATCTGTTACCAAAATAAGGATGTATTCCATAAATAATGTTTTTCATGTAACTTGTACACACACATTAGTGTGTATTGTGGATTAAATCCAAGACATGTGCACGATATTATGGGCATAGTTTCAATGGCTGCATTTCATTTCCGGAATTTTTTTTAAATTTTCATCTTTTATTTCCAACATTTTAAAGTTTTTATCTCCGACATTTTTCAAGTACCTTTCTGCAATGAAAGCAGGATTGAAGACTTCACTTATGAAAAATTTTAATGAATAAATCATGGAGAAATCATTGAAATCCAAATTATGAGTTTTGCTTGAAGCCAAAATAATGATTAAAAAGATTCCCTGAGACACATGTAAGTATTGTGAACTTTCGTCATCTCCTTTCTTAAATGTTCAGATTTAAGTTTGAAATCAGATATGCTAGGATGGAAATTATAAGGCATACAGAAACCAGTCGACGTAAAAACAGGCCCAGAGGAAGCAATTTCAGTTTGAGGGGGGGGGGGCAACCAAACACTTTAATTTGGGAGGCACTATCAACTACAAAAAATTCCTTGGCAAAAAAGGTCATCAGACATTATTATTGAGTAGGCACAAACATACTGTAGTGAAGTTTTCTATAGTATTCTATATATCGGCAAAATTATCGGGGGGGGGGGGGGCACGGGCCCCGTGCTCCCCCGGTTCCTATGGCCATGAAAAACCATCGTTGAAGGGATTCTCTAAAGACAGGAGAATGTTTTTAAAAACAAAGACATCACATTATGCATGTACATGCTGCACAGGGAAAAGGAAAAATGCTATAAATCTTAATGCTACCTGTATAAATGTATTGTATTATATGTTTTTATTTATATTTTGAAAATGTAGTTTGAAATTAATTCTTTAGAAATTCTATTTCCACCTATTTGGCTAACATAAAATAGCCAGAAAGGTATCCTGCAAATATTCTGGAAATACAAAAAATTGTCGGAAATGAAAAAAAAATGTCGGAAATGAAATTAAAAATATGTCGCAAATGCTACGCAAAATACCAGAAGTGAAATGCAGTGAAAGAAAAGGTAGAGATTAAGTGAGCAAGCACATAAAATTATACTCTATACACCTAATAAAACCCTTAACCCTGGTAATGTTGATCTAGCAATTATTGTGTTCATTTGAGATAATTTCCATTTTTCAAAAGATCAGATATAAGCTTGTATCTTTTACTTGTTGTTAAGAAGCTGACATATACTTTTCTGTCTCTGTGTAAATCCAAATTATTAGATTTAGGTTAAGAATTGGATGAGGTTTAAAGGGGGGGGGGACAAGTGGAAAAAACAACCTCGAATTTGTTACATGTACGGAGGCGTCTATGATAACCCATTTTAAGAAACATTTGAATAAATGTAGGGAGATTTTTGTTCAATGGAGTATGGAACTGATCTTCATTGAATGTAAAGATATTAAAATATACCACAGAAGGAACAGTCAACTATGTTTATTAAATATTTATATAAATTATAAAATTACATATCACTCCATTTTGTACAATTTTTTAACATCCAGTGATTTAAATACATTAAATGTATTTACGGGGCTTGCCGGAAAGGCCAGAGAAGATGCAATTCGGGGAAAAAATCTTAAAGAATCTTCTTCTCAAGGACAACAAGATTATAAGTATATTGTGACCAAGCACCTCATTCAGTGCAGATTCAGTTTGCCAAAATCATGGACCCGATAGGTAATCTGGCATGATCATATTAATTTAGGAAAGGGTCATCTCAACTTCTTAAGAATACATAGCGAAAATATTCAAATAACAGCAGGAACAGTTAGATTCAGGTGAGACTTGTGGCCCATGACCCCTTATTTTTCAAAAAGAAATCCTGGAGGGAGATATAGTTTTTTAGTGAGAAATTCAACAACAAAAAATTCAAACATACATAAATAAATAATGCATACAATAGCAGATAAAAAGCAAAAACAGAGATTTAATACATAGATTCCCCTAAAATGTTTTGTTCCATATTTTAAATGTATGATATTGTTGGTCTCAATTTAATTTAAATTTGTTTAACACAACCTGTTTTTAAGTCTACGTTATTCTTTTAGTCTTTCGAAAACCTTACATCCCAGTCACATTTCCAAAAATGACCAATGGCCGAAGTTTTTTGAAACAAAAATAGGATTCTTCGGGGGACAGTCGGCAGTTCATTGCGTGTTGTCTTGTCTGATTTTGACTTCTTTTTTTTGCCTCGACTGGCCAATTTTGTGTCTGTTGGGACAAGTTATACTTTTTTCTGCGTTGCTAAGCGACATTTCGTAGCATCGAGGATCTGATTTTAATCAGATTGTTCTGCGTTGGTGGCCGATTCCTTCAACATTGCTAGGATTGAAATTATAAGGCATCATTGTCAATATAAGGATCATTGTCCAACCATCACCAGACAGTTTGTCATGTCGGTCGTAGGTCGATCGACATTTCGGGATTGGGTTTTCATAAAATGTCAGCCGACGGTGAAAGTCAAACAGCGGCTCAGCGAACGATGATCGGGTAAGGGTTGGTCTACTTTGAAATTTTTAACATGTAAAGACATCGGTGTTCCTAGGAATTAAAAGGACATTGGCAAGGTTCCTGGTTATCGTATAGAATTTTTCAAGAACTCTTGAGTAGGTTTAATTGTATTAAACAGGCTATATTCTGGATTGTTTAACCTACCAAGCCAACTTTCCTTTTTAGATTTTGTCATATCAGTGTTTTTGCAATTCTCAATGCATTTCCTACCGGTATGTAAATGTTGATAAAAGGGACCTACATAATTTTTCACCATAATATTTCTCCAAAACCCACTTATTTCATATAGTTTTTGTATTATATACATTATTGTATCTTCATTTCCTATGACTTATAGATATTTTGACTGAAAATGTATATATAAGACATGGACATACCAGCACCGATCTTTATTTTTGAGTTAATTCCCTTAACAGCTATAATTATATATTATTCATAATGGTCAAGAGAGTCAGACTGGTTTATTGATTCTATCATTTAATTGACTAAATTGATTGAAACACATTGTCATAAAAATATTGGCATGGATTTATTTCAATTTTTATTCGTTGTTCCTAAATGCTGCTTCCTTCATACAACATAGGAACTGATCTCGGTCTACCTTTCAGCATATGTCACATATCTGCCCTTCCCAGCATACCTAGCACAACTATGGTAAATGACGATCTCTTGGTTCTTTGTCCCCTGAATACAATGTATAAAAAAGTCATTACTACTTTTCTTTCTTGCTGTATAGATGATTCTACCCATTGAAGGAAGTACATGTGCTTTTGTTTATACCTCTGTAAACATTGGCTTTAATTGGTTTTCACCGCTTAGAGAATTCTACACGGGAGATCACTCTCAATCACTATTTCATAAGTAAAAAAAACCCTGTATTAAACCTTTTTTCTCCGGAAAACCTTGACTTGCCAATGTCCTTAATGTGACTGCATCGCCCGATACTAGAATCGTCTGATTAAGTTTTTCAGCAGATGATACGATAATAATTTGGTCGCCTAAAATCACTTAAGTATTACTCGAGGTTATTGATGCATAAAACTCTATATTTAGATATGAACAAACGTGTTTATCCTCTTACTGTTTGAAAAGAAAACAATATTCTTTTTATTTATCTATTTATTTTCATGAGGAATAATTGTTACATTGTAATGCTTTCTGTAGTGATTATTTGAGAGTCGTACATGTATCCCCGAAATCTGTGATGAATGCCAAATCTTTCAATACAGCGGTTACAGAGAATGAATCCCATACTGACAAAATTGTTGGCTATGTGCTAGGAATCGTTGCTATGGGTTAAATGAGTACAAAAATACTTTCCTAAAACAAACATGACAATGTCAATTTTTCTCAAACACATTTTTGTGACTTGATTTAGATAAATTTTACAGGTTTACTTGAATATGTGTCAAAATTAAGTTTCTTTGCCTCGTTGCTATGGGGAAGTGTTGTTGTTGCTATGGAAATAAGTCAATGAACGATATTCAATAATTTGCTACAACATTTTATATTCTTTCCACACTCTCAGCATATACAATTATCAGCACATTACTTGAATATTCAATTCCATGACAGACAATACGATCCCAAAGTCAAATCTGTTTTACAGGAGGCATAGTGCACATTGGTTGTCCTGTACTGGGAATCGTTGCTATGGGTTGATTAAGTACCAAAAAAACTTTAATAAGACCAACATTTCATCGTCAATTTTACTCAACGACATTTTTCTGACTTAATTTGAATAATTTTTTAATAAGATTACATGAATACATGTCAAAATTGACTTTCTTTGCCCCGTTGCTATGGAGAACCTGTTGTTGCTATGGAGATAAATAATTATACAATATTCAATAATTTGCTAGGAAGTCCAAATTTAATTCTGCTATTTTAAAATTTGTTTTTCATTTTTGTAGATAACAATTCATTTGATTTTTCCGTAAACTTTTTACATTGTTTCTCATTTTATGTATCAAAATGCCCATATTTGTTGCTAGGCAACAAATTCAATTTTCAAAAAGGCCCGTGGATTTGACTTCAAATTCTGAAAGAGAAATTCATCTGCTTTTATGTGAAATACACGCAACAGCTGTATTAATCTGGCCTTTTTTTAAATTTGGCCTTGAATATTGCCAAAATCACGAAAAATGCTGAATCAGCAAAAATTGCAAAACATGTGTGCCTTCCAATGGCTAGCACAGAGCTAACTTAAGACCTAAATTTCTTTTATTGCATTATTAAAACACTTTAAATGTGTATCTTTATTACACCAGTAATTGAGAATAATTATCATGGTATTAAAATTTTATTTTAAGCCTTAAAGATAGGTGAATTTTTGTCCATCAACATGGAAAAAATTGCCGGTTGCTAAGGAAATTTCTTTGGCCGGGTTTCCATGGTAACCATGACTCAAAACATTTTTCATTTTACATACATTGTTCATATTGCAAGAGAAATTTAAGAGTGAAAAATCATCGAATTCTAAAAACCTTCATGTATCACTTTCATACCATTTTGTCTGATTTTTATGTGGACTGGTACTTAATACGATTGTTCACACAGAATAATAACTTAATAGAAATGATTGAACACTGTCTACTTGAAAGAAACCAAACCAATGATAGAGACTGATATAAACAACGTTATTATGGGAAAAGTGAGAAGCATACATGTATATATATTATAATTTGATAGATAAGCGCAAAGGATAGAAGCGGTAAGGTACATATAATCAATTGGCAGTACTCAACGATCATTTAATTAAAATCATTTAAGGTAGGTCGCCTGTTTACTGCATAAAACATCTTACGAGAAAACATCCTGAAAATTTGATATAATGTTCCTTGGAACTTGCAGCATATCATTTGTAATTTTTATCGAATTTGCCTATGTGGTTTTCATGCAATATTACTGTAAACGCGATATAGTTTTTGGTACTATTTTTACGTTTTCCTATTGAAATATATAGAAAAATAGCTTTTTAAAGCCATTTTTACGGAAAGAGTTTCTTTAAAAAAAAAGGTCAGATAACTTTCAAAAAAACGTGAACGAATTAGTCAAGAATTTCAAAATGTCAAGACGAGATAAAAAACAAGAGGCCCATTGGCCACATCGCTCACCTGAGTAACTTTGGCCATGCTGTTCATTACCAGACTTCCCCCCTTGTAATACCTATTGTGCCCTACCCCGGGGGTCATGATTTGAACA
>NW_026889796.1:16730000-16830000 GCF_033153115.1 Saccostrea echinata | reverse complement strand
AAATATCATAGTACTTAAAAAATGAGATGTTTTTTCTCCAATTTACGTATTGACATAATGCACATTTATACTGTACAATGTACATTTATTTTTTTTTTCATGATCAATTATTAAGATAATTTCTATGTTGATCTGGATAAATTAAAACGTCCATGTAAATTGAAATAATAGATAAAAAATAATTAAATTAAAGCACGTACATGTTCTTATACAGTATCTTGAGATAATAAAATTCTATAATTTATCGAAGACCATGCCGTTTTTTTTTTAATTTTCTAATTTTTTTAATGACAATTTTTATAACCATTATTATCTTCTTTTTTTTTCTATTATGAATTAAAGTACTAATTGTCTGATAAATTTACGCAATGTATATTTATATATTAATGGATTTTAAAAATATAAAAAAAAATAAATATGTAACTATACATGTAACATGCTACCTGGATAATAAAAATATATAATGTATTAATAGATTTTAGAAATAAAAAACAATGAAAATAGATGTGTAAATATTGCATGTTGTCTGGAGAATTAAAATCTATAAATGTAAAATCATGTTAAAAAATCATATTAATAATATTTTTACACTGTACATTCACACGCTTTGCGTGTACAATGTTTAGATTACAAACTGGCATATAGACTGGTCGACGCGCTGATGGTCAACACATTTTTCACTTATCCTATTATTGACAGACCTGTTCGGCATCTTGATTGGTCGACGCGCTGATGAGTTAATCGCTAATCCTGATTGACAGCTCTGTTATGCAACACCGAACGCGCGTTTGCTTTCTGGGACCGCTACTGAATTGGGGGGTCGCTTTCTGCGTTCGCTCTGGGTTCGCTCTCTGGGTTCGCTCCGGGTTCGCTCGGGGTCAGCACTAGCGGACCCCAAGCGAACCCCAAGCGAACCCAGAGAGCGAACCCGGGGTGCGCTCTGGGTTCGTTTTCTGTTAGTTTGTGTCTGGTCGGTACTGTACGTAAATATATCATTATCTATTCACAGTGTCATATACATGTAGGACCGATAGGCCAAGTGTTTGTATTTATTATAATACATATCACGATAATAAATGAATTACTTGCTAGCTTTCATGTACATGGCGACTAAGCAATTTACGGTAACTTTCTTTTTGCATATTATTACTTTACACAGACTCATTTTTTGGGGCTGACTATTTTTAATCAAAATACGATTAACTTATTCGGAGGTCAAATATACTAACATGATATTTTTTAATAACATAAATGGATAACATATTCAATAAAACTCGTTTAGTACGAATCCGAATATAGCGAATTTACGAATACAACGAAGTTTACGGTTACAGCGAACACGTCTTTAATGAATTCATGGATATTGAAAATTCATTTTTTGTCCCTGGATGTGAAAAATAATGAAATATGCATCCCTTTGAAATGAATTTTCCAACATCAAAAAATTTAAAGATAATAACCTAAAAACTAGTTTTTCTTTATATAGTCCATTCGAGTATTATTTAAGGATAAGTTAAGTTTTCAATTATAAGTTTTGTTTTTGATACTTTCAAGAACAAATTCGGTAGTCATACTAGAAGGAAAACGTGTGTATTGCGTAATCACTATAAATACTTTAACGAATATATAACAAATTACGGATATAGCGAGGTCAATTCACAGGTCCCCAGCACTTCGTTGTAAATGAGTTTTATTTGTATTACACGATGCATAGGCATAACGAACCCTTTCCGTTGAAACGCAAAGCAACGGACAATTTCCGATGAAACTACTCTTGAACCAACATACGCTCGGTATTTCATCTCTGTTGATATTTAAATCTATGACAAAATTGTGGCTGGCTTTAATCTTCATTTTGAAAGTCAGTTTTGTTTCAATTTATAGCGATGATCTCAAAAATACATTTTTTTTCTGTCGTGCACCAGTGGTATATCAGCATGACAAGTTTTTTGGTCAGAATTTCGAATAAATTGGCTTTTTTACAGCTTGTTAAATGGGCGTATTAATGAGAGATAAAGATATATTAATATATTTGTTTTTAATATTTTTGTTGAGGACTCTGTTTTAAAGTCAATACAAGTTTTAAACGAACAGATACTTTATGTTTTGGATATAGGGCACTTTCATATCATCGCTGTATGAAACTTCTTTTCGACAAAGACTTATTGTGAAAATTTAACAGAAAGTATCCGTTAATTCTTCAGAAATGGTCCGTTTCAAAAAAGTGTCCGTTATGCCTATACACCGAATATTAGCTGTTCAATCTTTCCCCCTTAAGTTTCAATAAAATAATCAAACTGTGAAAGAAAAGAAGTTTGGAAAGCAGATGACCTTACCATTTTGCATGGATGGAGAGACTGTTGTTACTGTTTGGCGCCCTTTGAAAAATAATGCACATCATAAATAATAATAGCAAAATCAATGCACAACCATTCAATAATAAACCACATAATTTATGTGGCCCCCAAGCAACCAAAATTTGGCAGGACAGATGCCGCTCTACTTTTCATAGTGTACTTATTTTTTTCTTCAAACAACCAATTATCAAAAAGGCCGATGAATATCTGCTGAAAATTTTTACGAAATCTTTAAAACTCCGGGTAAGCATAGAATTCAAAGGATTACACAAGAATATTGATAGCTAAAGAAAAGTTTTTAATCTTTCAAATTTGCTAAAAATAATCTTTAAAGTCAAAATCCTTGCGTTTAAGTCAGTGATTTTTCGCCAATAATTGGAACTGGTTGAATTTATTGTCAAAACAACAAAAAAGTACTATTTTAGTAGATAACTATTTTTATTAAATTTAAGCTGCCCAAATGACAACTTTCGGAAATTATCGATGAGGAAAAGCCCTATCCAAACCCACAGCCGATCAACTTTGTCAAAATTAACCCCCCCCCTCCCACCCATTATTAACCCATTTACCTGACATATTTAAAAAGATAACATTTTTAATGGTTTGTAATTATAAATTTTATACACGTACACTATTTGGAAATTTTCTAGACCGCACCTGACGTTGGATTTACGTCACCCTACCGTACTAGTTTTACCGTTTCATTAATTGGATTGCACGTGGTGTATAAAAAGGTAAAATGATCTGAAATGCAATTATTTATAGTTTGAAAAGGATCAGGACCCCCTGAAGGTCATCAGCCCCCCCTCCCCCCGAAACTGTTAAATGACCACAATATGACCTCCGTAAAAGCCGCATCAATCCGTTTGGCATTACATTCATGACCCTCCTGAACTCATCCTACCCTCTTAGAATTAAATCTCACGGTACTTGAGATAGGTTTACCGACATACAATTTAAGTATGCATCCAAAATTTTAGAAAGAGTACCAAATACATGAGAAAAATTTCAGATGTTGGTCAAGTGCCCCTGAGGTAATCCATAATTACATAATTATTAGAATATTTCTAAAACAGTTGCAATTCCTACCCTAAACCATATATGTATATTCTTGCTGCTTTCAAGAGACATCAAGTATTACGTTGAGGAACTGCTCCATGGTCATCCCGACATATACCCCCTTATTGCACACCTACAGCACACCACCAAATATATTCCAAAATATGAATTGGCAACTACATAAAATTTGAGAGGAGTTTTATAGAGAAAAGTCATTTTTGCACCACACCACACCCCCCATTTTTTGCCCTACGTTGAAAATCAAAATTTAAAAACTTTAGTACATATAAACAGCACACCAACAATCCGAACTTACTTTAAAAAAAATGAGGGTAAAATAAAGAAAAAAAAATATTGGTAGATAAGTTTTCCAACTGAAATTTTGATGCGCAGTTTCCTTAAAATTATCTGATCCACAACTGCGAATATTTTGATGCAGAAAAATACCCGCTTGACAAACACATTTTACTTCTAGCTAGATGATCAGTCGCGGACCCTGAAATTTTTTCCGAGGGGGGGGGGGGTACACCCCAGTCAAATAAAAAATCCCAATCCAGAAATTTCTTGACAAGCAAAAAAAAAAAAAAAAACAAAAAAAAAAAAAACAAAAAACAAAAAAAAAAAACGGAAACTCCTTTCCCAAACGTATTAATCCAAGAAAATTTCTTGACAAGATAAAAAAAAAATTAAATTAAAAAAAAACAAACAAACTGTAAAATCAATTCCCAACCGTAAAAAATACCTTTTTCGTGGTGATGGTGCTGGGGTCTATGTTCTCTATGGGGGGGGGGGGGGGGTCCAAAGTCATTTTTTATTTCCTTCAGTATATACTTTTAATACTTTTGCAAATTTCAGGGGGGGAGGGGGCTGACACCCCCCCCCACTCCCCCTCTAAATCCCCGCATGATGTTACGGAGATTCTGAAAACTTTTAAATTTAACCTCAGATTAGAAAGTGTTAAGTCAATAAAAAATCTATTTTTTTATTTAAGACCACAATAAATAAATAAATAAATTTGTTGACCTGAAAGAATAAAACACAGCGAATTTGACCTGAAAATCAGTGAGTTTAGCTACTTTATATGACAAGTATTGTAAAGTTGCATGAATATCCTCCTAGAATTGTTCTCCATAGTCGGAAACCATCTTTTAGCCAGCGAATCATTACCAGTGCAGTGAAATTAGTCTCTTTACAGTTGATTTCAAACAAGTGGTTTAGATTACCTTCCGGGCAAAAAAAAAACAACAACAAAAAACAAAAACAAAAAACAAAACCAAAAAAAAAAAAAAAAAAAAACTCGTGCGTAATACATAACATCAACTGGAGGATTTTAAGAGGAGTAGTGTTTTGAACTGATGGATGAGCAATGTCAATTATTTTCTTCTAAACCTCTGGGCGTTACCTTTTTTCATGTAAAGAAGATTTTGATAAGTCTGTCAAGTTAAAGATTAACTAATGAGTTCATTGTAAGAAGATTGTCTTAATCACTTTTGTGCTATTGTTCACTGACAAGCCTGAAAATTTTCGCCTATAAGAAAATTTTTGCCACATGTTTGAACTCTATTGAAAAAGATTGATTGATTGATTGATTGTTGTTTTACGTCCCGTTTGAGAATTCTTTCATATAGAGACGTCACCAAATACCGGTGAAGGGCTTCCTATTTAGACCTTTACTCGGCACTCAGGGCCGTTGAGCAGTGAGGGTTCTTAATCGTGCCATCGCCTACCATGACATGGGACCTCGGCTTTTTAAGGTCTCATCCAAAGGACCCGCAACTTTCACTTCCGAGTGCCGAGCGCTTGGCGAAGGAACAGTTGTTACCTATTTTTTATCGACTTAGGTCAGTCGCGGCCGTGATTGGAACATACGACCTTACGATCAGGGGATTGTAAAAGAAGACAAAAAAATGGCACACTTTTATATACAATAAAAATTAAAATATATTTTGTTCTGCATTAAAACTATGTTACCTTTTATGCAGTTAGATATATCCTGGCCCTCCTTGGGGTAAATCCTTTCAAAATAGGATGTTGCATTCACAATGATAGAGTGGACTTGGTCTTCTTTGCAGTAGTTGTTAGAAATAAGCATTGCATTCATGATGCAACTCAGGTAATGTTCAATGCTGTCGTAATAATTGTGCAGAGAAAAACATTATAAATCAATGCTTTTCTTATAACAACTTATTTATATTTGCAGAAATACAGAAAAAATACACATCATTTCAGTATATGAAAATAAGTATAATAATATCATTTGAAAACTGTTTTTTTTTAAAAAGATTTTATTAGCAAAGTCTGAACTGTGGACAATAAAGTTAAAGAAATTAATGCCAAATAAGATTTCAGTTTGTATTAAGTTACATTTACATTATATTAAATTACATTATATTGTATTAAGTTACATATTTTATATATATATATATATATATATATATATATATATATATATATATATATATATATATATATATATATATATATATATATTTCATAAGTTATGTCAACATTACTTAATGTATTTTATGCATTTAACACAACTTTTGTTTCTTAATTCAATGTTTAAATTTGCAGAAATAAAAGAGGTACCTACTTAACTGAACTACAGGAGTTTCTAAGACTTCCAAGCGCAGCTTTACAATATAAATCTGCATTGTCTATAATAACACTGTTTACTATGCAGGCTTGAGGCAAGACAGAGCTAACTGAAATATAAATATGAACTCAATACTCCTACATCAACCGCATTATCTATTTCAAAAAAATGTTGAATGCGTATTTCAAATTATGTATGCATAAACAGGAGAGAGAGAGAGAGAGAGAGAGAGAGAGAGAGAGAGAGAGAGAGAGAGAGGTTAGAAACTTGCTTTCGTGTGAATACCTTGACATGTTGAGTAAATAATATGCTCGTAGATTGAGGGCCTCAGAATACTGTCGTAATCTTGTAGTGTACATTGGGATAAACTCTCTTTCATACAATGGACAGCCGATTGATACATGCTAAAACAGTAAGCATATCATGTTTCATCTGGTATAAAATTCTATACTAAAACGTACATAATTACAATGCGGAGAATTCGTTTTCAAATAAGTTAATATCTAGAATTCATCTGTTGTAACAAAGGGTTTCTTACTAGCACTGCGTTTCTTCGGACAAGGTTACGGAGACATTTACAGATGAAGAAAATATGTAAAGAAGTCCAAAACATCGCTGAAGTAGAGGATTAGTGAAGACCTGCGTTCCAATGCTGCAGTTTGTCTCTGTGGTGTCTTTACAATAAAAAGATAAGAAACATCCCATGGATAAATGATGTAAAAGAATAACTAAAATATTAAATAAGAATAAAAAAATCGAATTAGATTATATCCCTGGCAAACACAGTACGTACGCAGAAGACAGGTTGAAATCTGCTGGCCGTAGTTTGGATTTTTTCTCTCAAAAAACGAAGTGGCGTTAAGGAAAGTCGACCTTACAATGTGTTTTGGACATCTAAAGTATAGTCCTTGTGTTTGATTGTAGGCACAGTCCGCAAACAGATTTGCACTTAATAAGAAATGAGCAACAGAATAAATCAAGTAATTTGAATCAGATGTAGAATTTGAGTTTTCAGAGATTTTCATTATTGAATTGTTTCATGATAAATCATTCCAAAATATTATACTCACTAAAAGCAGGAACTCGGGATTGCATTCAAATAATAAAAACACCTTCCGTATATGTAAAAAAGAAGAGCTTCATCATCTCCACAAAACTTTTGAGAGGGTTCGAACTCTGCAAGTTTAATGATTTTATAACTAAAACAAGGCACTTTTGTCTAATCTGAATTATTTTTAACAAAAGTCTACATTTGGTTTGTTTGATTTTTTTCCGGAAAAAATTATTATGAACCCACGTTTTGACTTAATTTCATCGATTCTAAAAGGCCTTTTAGGTACATGTATTGGGTGAAGATTCAGTTTGAATACTACACACGTTTTATTGATATAGTGATTTCTGTATATAATTTAATCTTACACAAACCGATTTCTCTCATTAGCAAGGATTTATGATCTTTCAGTAGTTACTTTTTAGTCATTGTTTTTAATTACAAGAACCTTTGTTTTCTCTTTCAATGATAGCGTATATTACTGCCTTATCTGTGCTGCCATACCTGTGCACTGAGGGTCATAAATACCGTCCTTCATGTTGCTTATTTCCAAGAATAAATTAATTAAATTATGGACTTCACGCGCCTCGCAGAAGGGTATATTTTCTTCAACACATCTAACAGAGTGTGCATAAAGTCTAAAAAGATATTATTACATCCACAAATTTAACATTGCATAGAAGTACATATTTATCGAAGGTTTGGGGTCATATATATATATATATATATATATATATATATATATATATATATATAACCGAATGTTGTCACATAATGGCAAACCGTCTGTACAGACACATAGTGGCAAACACATGTTTTTGCGTGAAAGGGCAAATTTTACATTATAATTATGTCGAATATAGGAAGAAAAGAGGAATATAAGGAAATATGATTTGATTTTAAGAAGAAAAAAAATTGTATGGAAAAGTTATTTAACACACACACACACACACACACACACACACACACACACATATATATATAGATATATATATAGATATATATATATATATATATATATATATATATATATATATTTATATGTTCTGAAGAAAAAAAAACTATATACTATTAATAAAGTTTTTCAGAAGAATATAAGATAAACGAAGAGATGAACAGCTAGCATTTTTTTTCATCGCAAAAGTTAAGTTGATCTTCATAAATAAAATTTTTATTCCACTTTTTACTTTTGCAAATCTTGAAATAGTTTACTTTTTATACAACCTTATGACTTTCTGATGTATATAGATTCATATATCTATGACAACAGTAGTGTATAAAATATATCCCCATACTTGCATCTTTCATGTTTCGTCGTATTTGGCAAATACGCTATAGTGTTATATCCTTCAAAACACTTTTGATATTCGGGTTTATTAAGTGTTCCTAGAGACAAGCACGTTTCATTGGAAGGTTCTGCGAAATCTGGAATTAAGAAAACATTTCACAGCGATTAAAAGTTTTATATACATGTATTTATATTATGTTATATAGTGTAAAGTTTCGGCATAATAATTAAACTGAAAGTTAACCATAATATATTTCAAGGCCTAAAATTGACTGATATCGCCATATGTTATCGCAAATAAATAAATAATAAAAATTAAGCTTTGGAAAACAGTGAGCTTGTGTTTTGGATTCCGATAAACATTCTTATAATTATATGAAGTGGAAATCCTGGGTCAGATCGATCACCAGAGTCATCTTCAGAATGAACAAAATGCTTTCTCAATAATACGTTAAATTTTCGTTACGGTCAATGACTTCAGGCTACATACATATACTAACTTGTTTCTCAGAAATCACTTCAGTATGTATAGACAGGAGGAACCTTTTTATAGATATTAACTATGAAGCATGATTATGTCAACACGTTTTGAGTTTGTTATCTATAAATATTTGATATTATTGTTTACTTTTCATTGTGCATAATGGTAATGTCTATAGACTAAATTCTATTCTTGATACTAGTATGTGTTTACTTTAGAACACAATTTCATGGAGATAGCGCAATAACCCAGACAAGCACTAGTGTTGCAGACGGAGTAAAATAAAGCAACGTGATTAAATTCTAAGGAATATATGCAATAAAAATCCATCGCAGTTCATATCAGGCGAGAATACCTGTATCGAATAACACAGAGTGAATAATTCTAGACCTCGAAGAAAGTGTGCTATACCGAGATATAGTTACGCTTGACTGTGTTTAAGGTACAATGGAATTTACGATTTTCTCTCTGTCTTTATTGTCTTTTATATCAAGAATGAATATGCATGAAAGATAGATGATTACAGGGAAATACACCAAAACCTATAAATAAAATTAAAATAGTCTCTGAAAAGGCAAGAATTTAAAACTATAAAAAGTGTGCACCAGGTGGATTCGACCCACGACTTTAAAAATACCCTCGGTGTAAACACTCAGCGGATATACCAACTGAGCTATTCTGACTATTAACGTAGTTGTCATAAATGTGAACCAGATTGTCAAAAATAGGTGTCCTTATTACTTCACGCAAAACTCGGCGCTTTAACGGACAAAACGCTCTTTTTGGTCATCTTTGGAGGTCAAATTTACAGTTGCAAACAATAAACTTTAGGATAACAAGAGGCCCAAGGGCTTTAACGGTCACCTGAGTATAATACAACACTAAAGGATCCATGGAAGTATAAAACAAAATTAACTGATAGACGAAGCAATGTTGCCCAAGAATTTCAAACACAGGTAATCAATGTTATCTATAAGTAAGGCAAATCTCATAGTTTTTCTAGTTAGTGTACATCCCAAGATCAATATCCATGCAAGTTTGGTTTAAGTAGGACTTATAGTTATCTTGGAAAAAGACCTGCTCCAAAAACTTTAACCTGGTCACTCATCTGGAAAATCTAGGTCAGATCCAGCATCCGAAGCAAGTGTGGTAGTGTCCATCCCTAGATGCATCATCCATGCAAGTTTGGTTCAGGTAGGGATTATAGTTACTTGGGAGTGGACTTGCTCCTAAAACTTTAACCGGGACGCCGACTTCGGGGGTATAGCATGAGCTCATCACGACTTCGTCGAAGTGAGCTAAAAATCTGGTAAAAATACCCTTGCTTATTGTAATATGCTATACCTGATTGATCTCCTTTGGATCATACTTGGTTTTCCCAAGTCTTAGAGGGATGATAATGAATGCAAAATATACAAATACAAAGAACACTTGCTTATTGTGTAAGGTATTCAATATATACAGATATTTTTTTGTCACTTGCCTAGTGCTACAATTCAGTACACAGATTTGGGTATATACAACATGGTTATTTGCCACTTGTCACTAATTACAATAAGTCACTCTGGCTCTCTGTGATTCTTTGTTCACTTTGATAAAGTATAAAACAACATCCAGTCTCCTGTCAACCAAACTCCTCTACAAGTGACACTAACTTAGATCTCCACAGAGTATACATACTGTGTACAATTACAACTTTTGCTAAATATATAAATAATCTTTATGTCAATCTTTTATACTGCTTTCCAGGCAAGAATCTGACTTTGAGCATACTTTGCTCATTTAAACCAAACATTCATTTTTATTTTGTTTCTATATATATATATATATAACATTCTTTCTTGTATTCTCATTCAATCAAATAACCTGTTAATTAAATTATATACAAGGATTTCTTGATTAACAATATTTAGCAAAGGGGGGGGGGTAACTCTCATTTGCTTCACATCACAATTGTGTACTCTGCCTCCTAGATACCCACAAGCAAAGAAAAGGCACATTTACTTATAATTAAATTTAATACATGCATTTACATTGATATTATTGCATTAAGCTTGTTTGCTTAGTACTCAGGGACAGAGGAGAAGTTTTTCAAAGCATTAATGCATTTTGCTAATTAATCAATAGAACCCCACCCAAGCTCAAGAACCCCTGACCCAGGGGCCATGAAATTCAAAATTTTGGAAGGAGGAATCCTTTCTCATTATAACTATGTATTTAGTTTGTTTAATTAATACCAGGGGGCAGAGGAGAAGATTTTCAAAGCATTAATTTATTTTCAGTATATAATATATAAGCCCCCCCCCCCCCAACATGGAACCCCTGACCAAGGGGCCATGAAATTCACAATTTTGAAAGAGGCACTCTTGCTCATCATAACTATGTACTTAGTTCATCAGCTCAATACCCAGGAGCAGAGAAGATTTTCAAAGCATTAATTTATTTTCAGTATATAGAACCACCCCCCCCCCCCACATGGAACCCCTCACCAAGAGGGGCCATGAAATTCACAATTTTGGAAGAGGCACTCTTGCTCATCATAATTATGTACTTAATTCATCGGCTTAATACCCAGGAGCAGAGAAGATTTTCAAAGAATTAATGCATTTTCACTATATATTCATTTGAGCCCCGCCCTAACACCAGAACCCCTGACCCAGAGGTCATGAAATTCACAATTTTGGAAGAGGCACTCTTGCTCATCATAACTATGTACTTAATTCATCGGCTTAATACCCAGGAGCAGAGGAGAAGATTTTTAAAGAATTAATGCATTTTCACTATATAATCATTATAGCCCCGCCCTAGCACCAGAACCCCTGACCCTGGGGCCATGAATTTCACAACTTTGGTAGAGGGCTCAATGCTTATTACAATCGAGTCAACAGTTTGACTGCTTGATGTCCAGGAGTAAAGAAGAAGATTTTTAAAGATTGCATTAATTTTGATGGCCTTAGCCCCACCCCTCAGGCCCCAGGAGGGGGCAGGGGCCATGAATTTCACAATTTTTACTCCCCTTCACCCATAGATGCTATATGCCAAAATTGGTTGAAATTGGTTCAGCGGTTCCAGAGAAGAAGCTAAAAATGTTCAAAAGTTTACGACCGATTGACGACGAACGATGTACGACGAACGACGACAGACAAAAACAGATAGCAATAGGTCACCTGAGTGACTCAGGTGACCTAAAAATGCATATTTGAAAAAATTAGACAAATATACGGTAGAAAATATCTAATGAACATTGATTTGTATGTGTTACTTTTTCCGGGAAAATTTTCTCTCCTATAGGTAAAATCTTGAGACATTCCGAATAATCCTTTAGACTTATACGCAGCACTCAGGGTCATTGAGCAGTGAGGGTTCTTTTTCGTGCCAACCCCTGCTCGGGTTTTTAAGGTCTTCTCCGCGACTTTCACTTCCTATTGCCGGGCGAATGGCGAATGAACGGTCACTACCTACGCTTACTTCTTGACGCGGAGCGGCGAATGAGAATCAAACCCGGGCCTCCTGATCACGAAGCGAAAGTCCTACAACTAGACTACCGTGACCAGTGAGAATGTATTATATATAGAGAGAAACAATTTGTTTTCCTAATAATAAAAAGATGGATGAAATATGGAGATAAAGAACAGAATTCAAGCTCAAAGTCCATTAAAACAATACAAATCGGGAGCAGAGCAAACACGGACCTCCAGAAACATAAGATGTGGGATCAGGTGCCATGGATGAGTGAGCATCCCCTGCCGACCGGTCAAACCCGCCTTGTGCTCCTTGTCATGATCGGGAAATAACGAGAAAACCCACCGACAACTCAGTGTACAAATAATGGCCTAACAATTAGTATGAAAAATGTCAGTCAACATTTGACTTAATGATTCACAGTATTTGCTGACAAGGTCATCGTATCGACCATAGAACTTACGAAATGATGACTTTAAACGAGACTGTTAATATCCTTGTATCATTAACTTGTTTGTCAATAACTTTTTAAAAAAGTGTTCATACGTAGAGCATGCTCTTGCGTATCGAATCAACTGGGAGATATACATCCCGTATGCAGGTGTTAAGGGTATATTACTGCCTAAGTAAGGAAAGTTGAGATTGAAAAGTTAAAGTCCTCACGTTTATTATAAAGTTGTTGTTAGATTACCATTAGAGTCTTTTTCTAGTAAAATATCCAAATATGAAACAGATGTGTCAGACTCTGTGGTATCTTTTATTTCAAGCTCACTGGGATATATCGTGTCGACATATGAATGGAAAAAAACTATTGTTAATTGATAATACGTCGTCGATATATCTAAATGTCGAGTTGAAGTCAACACCAAGAGATTTCTTTTTCTCATGTATAAGATTTTGAATAAATTCTGCTTCATATGAATACAAAAATAGGTTTGCTAACAATGGGGCGCAATTGGTACCCATGGGAATTGATTGTTGGAAGACCTGGTCTCCAAAAACCACATAGATATTGTTAATCAGAAATTAAAGCATCTTTTTAATATCAACTTCAGAGTACTAATGTGTACAATCAGAATGTTTTTAACAAAATAATTTTGCAATTGACCAATGACAAGGTAAGTAAATTTACGAGTTCCATTTTTATTGAAAAAGCAGGTGTCGATGATGTCAAAAAGCCTCGACCTTATCGTGGGGAATAGTTGTATAAAGAGTTGAAAAGTCGTAATAAGTTTTCATGTTATTGATTTTGGTAAAATTTTGTGATTTCAAATTTTCCAAAAGTTCCTTGGAATTTTTAAGTATCACATCTTATTTACACCACTCCTATATATTGTTGCACATTACTCCTGATGTTTCTCTTTCACTGCTGTTAAAATTTCAGCAAGGAGTAAAGACAGAGGCTTGGTAAAGCATTTACTGGAACTCACTCTGTATCTTTGTTTGTTTGTAAAAAAATTTATGAAGTTTCGGAAACTAATATAAAAATGGTAATTAAAATTCATTTTGGTTGTTGTGAATATTACATTATTGAATTATAAAAACTTAATCTTCTATAGGATAGAAGCTAATTGCGCGAATACAGCCAGAACTGATCATGTCTTGGACAAGTCAAAGGAGTTCCTCCAGTCTTTCAGTGAGATGGCAGTGATGAAAGAATGGTGGCCACAAAGCAAAAGTTATCTGGTATTCAGCATTTTGTGATTGATGTCTGATTGGAATTCAGCTAGTAATATTTCTGGATTTGTATATTTGGGTAAAAAAAAGATTTTTACTGATTGACTAAACATTTTTGCATAAAATATTGCCATATATTAATATTTTTTCAAGATGACATGTCAAGTCTTTATTGTACCCCTAAAGCACTTGGCAGGGAATTTAAAATCTTGTAATGAAGTCAGTTTATACTGTCTTGCTGAATTAATAGTTGGGGGTAAAATTCATGATAATATGATTTTTTATGGCATCAAGAAAATAGATTTGTTTTTGTTTAACAGAGAGATTGTATAGTAGTTACTGTTATGTAATTTTTACATCACTGTTCAGACAGACATGTTTGTGATTTATCATTGAAATTCAGGTTGAATTGAGTGAGGAAAGAAATTTAAAAACCCTTATTAGCCAATCTTACAGTAAATGTATGGGAGCCGTGGGCCTCTTAGTTCAATTTCCTAGTAAATATCCTTCATACATTGGAACATAGTTGCACTGGTGGAAAGTACTTGCTTTTTTGTTTACTTGATATTATGATTGTGAACTCTTTTTTAAAGAAATTGGAACAAAAGAAAACCAGTTTGCAAATTGTACTTCAAATTTTGGAGAGCATGATTTTTTTTTTGACTTACTTGCATTGTCAATTATTGCAAGACCAAGTCAAATGTTTCTCATCAAACATAGCTAGTGAATATCACTGTTCTTCTCACAAACCGTTAGCCTACATGTATCTTACTATCAATAGTCAGGATTTTTTTTTCTCGAGTCATGATTAGAGTTTATTGACATCATTTGACCAGACAGCAAGTGCTAAATGACAATATCTTCATTCAGGATATTTCTGGACTCTCGATAATGAAAAACTCATGTAAACAATGATTCCTAAGATAGAATTCCATTCTTTAAATAGTATGACATCATCCAACTTGAAGACGATGTGCACATCATGTAATCTGGAATCCATATTGCAGATATAGACTTGCAAATATACTAACAAATAAACCTATCTGCTTGTTAATTATTCTTCAGATACTTCATTTTGAAAAAATGCACTTTATTTCTATCAATGATGCAAGCTGTGATTCGAGATCATGTGACCTAAGCAATCCTGACTTTTGATAGCATCATAGGCCAAGGGTTTGTGAGAGCAGTAGCAAATCGGAAACCCTTGGCTACCAAAGACGAGCAAATGCATGTCAAGTAAATTAGATGAATAATTGATTGATTGATTGATTGTATGTTGTTTAACGTCCCATTCGAGAATTTTTCACTCTTATAGAGACGTCACCATATACTGGTGAAGGGCTACAAATTTTGACCTTTACTCGGCACTCAGGGCTATTGAACAGTGAGGGATCTTTATCATGCCAACGCCTGCATTGACACAGGGCCTCTGTTTTTACATGTAAGGTCTCATCCGAAGGACCCGCAACTTTTACTTCAAAGTACCGAGCGCATGGCGAAGGAACAGTTGCTACTCATTTTTTTATCGACTTAGGTCTGTTGCGGCCGAGATTCGAACTCACAACCTCCCGATCACGGAGCGAGCGCTCTACCGACGGAGCTACCGTGAACGGTAAATTAGATGAATGAAAGGATTGTAATGCTTAAGCCACTTATTTGAAAAAGCGATTCCAAGTTCCATGCATTTTCCATCATATGAGGTTTCTTCATACTTATCAAATGACAAAAATTGTTTTAACGTGACACATTAAAGATATGAAATCTGTTAAAAACTAGAAAATATAAGATATTTCTTGTAAGAAAAGAAAATTGTAAGTATTTTCTTATATTCTAAGTGACAAAAGAAATTGTGATAGTTTTTGAAAATGATGAAATAAGTACTTAACTTAATCATGAAAAGCACAAAAGTAGCTTTCCACGCATAAGCGATGACAAACATATACAGCTGAAAAATTGAAATTATTGTTGTTGCTTAGCAACCACTTAAAGGTCATCGAGCACATATTTGAACAAAAATGGTATATGGATGTTGCAGTTCAGCATAATGCCTTCTAAAGAGTATATTCAGAAATTTCTATTTCACATCCATTGTTGTAAAATTTGAGCTAGAATATTGAAAAGTGTTGAAAAATTTGATAAACTTCTGCACTTATTTGACCTTTGACCTCCTAAAAATAAACCTACTGAGGTCAACCTTTAAGAAAATTATTTACTGTTCATCCCTTTTAATATTATGACCCCATATCTGACTTTAAAATGTAATGGAATGCATAAATGTGATTTGGATGAGCAAAAAACAAGAAGTTCTGACTGAAAATACACAATACCCCATTGCTTAGCAACCTCTTTATAATTTTTATTTTGCAGAATTGAAAAAAAATGTTTATGTGAATAATGTAGTTCAGTATAATGCCCTTTTGTGAATATATTCTAAATTTCCTATTTCAACATACATCATTGTAAATTTATAGCATAAAGATTAAAAAGTGTCCAAAAATTCAATAAAATTCTGCACTTATTTGACCTTTGACTTCTATTTCCAGAAGTTAGTGAGGTATCTGAAAAGAAATAGAATATCATATCTGGAAAATTCCCTACAAAATAGTATGCAGACTATGCCTAGCTTTCTCTTTGGATAAAAAAAGTTAGAAATTAAATTATAATGATATGTCAAAAGGTTTCCAATGTCGCTTAAAATGCGTCGGTAGGGGAAGGGTTAAAGTACAAAAGACCATTGCACTGATGGTGTAGAGGAAAGTCTTCATAGTTATGAACTAAAGCCTTTAATTTTTGTTATCCCTCATCTAGTACAACAGTTCTAAATTTTAAGGGGTGTAAAGACTAGTATATAGTATTCTCTTTTAAAGAGGTGAAAATTTCCCTCATCAAAATATAAGCTTTGTTAGATGGATGCATAAATTTTGATCAGAAAAAAGTTGAAATTGTATGTTCAGCATAAATCAGACATGCAAAGACTTACCAAAGCACCCAGATATGTCTTGACCAGATACTCTTAAAATAGTGTCATTTTTCTCTCTTAAGGCGGCAAAGATCTGATCTTTTGTACAGTTTTCTTTCATCATTTGTCCAACAAAATTTTGTATGCAAGGCAAAACAAACATTGGAAACACTCTGAAAGGAAAATACAAAATGTACAGGAAACACTATATTTTTTTTCAATGATTTCATAATTCTTTTCCCCATAAAAGATTGTCATCAATAAAAGTACCAACGTACGTGCAACGAGAGGATTCAGAAAAGTTCTTCATATATTCAAAACAGGATGTTCCAAGTAACACAATTAAGTTAGGTCTCGTACAGGTAGAATTGCTTAAATTAGGATCCGTAAGTTCTTTTGTTCCTGTGGATTAATAATATAAAAGGTAATATGTGCAACTCGGTATTGTTATTTCATCGACGTTTTCCGACCAAAACGTGATGTTGCTGCACACGAAAGTTGTAATGCAGATCATTTTATCAAGTCCAATCTTAGTAAAAGAAATAAATAATTATAAAGAGTCACTTCTTTTAAAAGACCTACGTGTACATTTGGCAAGTTCGCCTTTTCCTATTCGTGCGATTTTCTCTGTGTTGGCCAAGGACTGGGTCCAGAAATTCAAAAACAACCGGGCAGTAACACTTAAATCATTCGCTGAACAAATTAAACTTTGTTGCATAGACTCAGCTACAATGCAATCGTGAATAGTTTCCAAGGCACTGTAAAGTAAAAAAAAATATACATTTTATTTCAGTTAAGACATTTTTAACATCATATATGTCATGTATGACTCTAATATGATCAATTTAGAACTAAGTAATGAATGAATTATGAATACATTACAGGCATGTGGACTGTGGAAAACGGACTGTCACGCCTAAGAGAGAGAGGTAACACCTATCTGCGATAGACGAGTCCAGATATAGATAAGTCTGACACGGGGACTGAACTGTAAATATAGCAATGCTTAGATCTAAAATGTTGCATGTGTAATTCTAAATTCATAAAATATTAAGTGAATGTATAGATTGTGCTTCGATATTCTTATATCGATGATTTATTCCTTCACGGGAAGAGAAGAAAATAAAAGTATGTGAAATGAGACATGTTTTCATTATTATTAAACATTCATTGCACTCATTACCATTTTAAACATTTGAGTGATCAAAATACGCTTTGAAAGTTAATGTTTGTAATTACCTTGAAAGCATTTTAGAACTTACGAGTTACATTAAAATATCTACTTAAAGTGTAATTTTAACAATTCATTATTTGAAAAGCAATTCACTGACCTGAACATGCAGTGTCGTTTATTACCGAGTCCAATTTAGGAAGTACTATGCTACGGTTCCTGCCTATATTTAATTTTGTTTCTCCTGGATTACAATTACCATACTTATTTAGGTCTTTGTTGTATATCTCAGCACAAAACACTTTGTACTTATAAAGACTGTAAGAAACAAGAAATAAATTAAATAGATACATGTATCATTGCTTTTAAGATGCGGCACTTTGTATTTTAAAACAATAATGGAAATCTCCAGCAATAAAACAGGAATTTCCAAATGATAACGGGAATCCCCAGTAGTATACAAGGAATCCCACAGTATACAGGTATCCAAAACAGTATAACGGGACACCCTGGCAGTATACCAGGAATCCCAAACACTATGACAGGAATCCCGGCAGTATAACAGGAATCCCAAACAGTATAACGGGAATCCTATACAGTATAACGAGAATCCCATCAGTATAACAAGAATCCTCGAAATTATACTAGAAATGGGAATCCTGAAAGTATACTAGAACTGGGAATTCCCAGTAGTAGTGTATGCGAACCGATTTACAAGCAATCATCAGTTTGCATCGAATTGCAACATCCCTTTCTTAATTCGTATAGTTCAGGAAAAAAAAATCACTCATTGAATATTATCAATACTGAAGTGTTTTGCCTTTGCTCAAGATCTTTATAGTCATAGTTCTTTAGATTTATTTTCAAAACGTCTGTCGAGTCATGTCCCTTATTAATTCATTTTCTCACATACCTGCATAATTCTTCATCGGAGTGTTCATGTTCTGTCAAATTGACTGGGCAGTTATACTTTACGTGATATTTGTACACTTCTACATCACGGCAGATATTGCTAATATCATATTTTGGCACATTTTTTACTCCATCTGAAAATTGACAGAATTTTCATTTTTTTACCCATATAATGCATTGTAGTTTTCTTCAAACTTTGTATTAAGATTACTTACCAAAACAGCTCAATCCATTCAAAGCTGGTCGTTTTTCCCCAAAAATAAATTGCATGTTCATGCCAATCATCAAAGCGGTACTTTCAAGAGTGCAAGGTTGTGCTTTCAATTGCATGTTTGCCACTGTGCATAGGATTAAGTCGCTGTATGTGCTGTAGAAGGAACAAAGTCCAATGAAATTAGTAGATCTTATCACTCAAAAAAATGTCTAAAAATACAAATTATAGCTAAAAATCGTTAAACATTTTCTTACCTGCAGTCATCTTCATACAGGCCTTTTAAGAAAGCATTAAAAGCACCATAGCAATTCTTTGTGGCAGTCTCTCTGATAAAAGTCACGTTTTGGCAGACACTGTAGGGTTCTACAAATAAATCGAAACAAGCGATAAAAAAAAAATACACAGAAAAGATTCGCCTATACCTTGTGGGTAATTGTTTAGAATATTAAAGCAATGGAATTCCTGATCAAACTTTGATGAATTCAACATCCTTAGAAATAAAATAATGAATATTGCAAAAGCTTCATTTGTTGGTCTTTCCCAAACAATGTCCCCATTACCTAATGCAATTAAATCTATTACAAAGAATTATGTAGCCTTGTCATTAAGAAATATAATTATAAAGTCTGACTGAATAAAGGTCTCATTTTTTATTTACTAGTACTTTGTAAAGAAAAAATATTGTCATTCTTTTTTTTCGTACTTTAAAGCAACTCAGTGATACCGTATTCATTTCAGAAATTAAGATAAAGATAACTCTGCCTGTAGTAATACATGTACCTGTTTTATATGGAAAGTAATGCTGGTCCACCTGCAGTCTATGTATCTGACCCTCTGTATTCAGTACATCTTTAATCATTTCAATGAAATGCACTGGATTTAAAGGCCAGGCAACCCTGAACCAGAAGTCCACAATGACACTTCCATTTCTAGTAAAGACAGAGAGAGTGTCGGTCAGTCAGTGTATCGAGCTAAAATAAAGCATGTATCTGGCCCTGTTTTGAAAGATGGAAATGAAAAAAGATGTTTTTCATCTCTTACATTATTGACACACAACGATTAGGACGGAACAGCCATGATGTTATGGCGATTATATGCATGTATTTAGGTATTTTTCACATTTCCATTACCCACCATTCATCTGACCCCCAGTGATATATAGAATAATTTATAACAAAGTAACATAAACCATAGGTAACATTTTAAACCTTTTTTTTAATCATCAACCTACGACATACGAATCTATATACTTGCATTTCTGGCAAATTGTACCTTGGAAGTCTACATATTTTTATGAAAATAATTTGAATACGTATTTCGACCGTGTTTCAAATTTCTCTGAAAAGTTTGTACTCCTCTAGCGAATTAATTGTAGTCTAAACATCATGTTTTGAACTTAATATAGCAGGCATTTGACAACTCAACTCCTTAAGATTCCTTAGGAGAACACTTTCAAAGAAAAAAACCCCGATGCATTCCTATCTAAAGAGTCAACTCGGATTTTGATATCTCAGACAATTCTCATAGAATAAAATAGGACATAAATATAAATGGAAACTTTCATAAAAACTTGTTTCTCTTAAGAAGCGTTCTGTAGAAGAAAATCAAGACAAGATTCTATTTTGGGTCTATTTTATGTTGTCATCAGCATACTTTGTGCAGTTTGGATGTAATCTTTCACATTCATTTATTAAGAAATAGAAAAATATGAAAGGAAACAGGTGATAGAAGACAAATTATACCAATATCTAACAGACAAACCCAGTGAACAGTGATGCTTTTATCTTCCACAAGTAAAACAACAAATACTGGTAAGCTGGCCGGATTATATTTCAAGAGTAAATGATAGCTCACATACAAACCTAAATCTTAATATTTTCATTTGACTGGTAACGTTTCTAAACTGCTCTGTCATCTAGAAAAATAAAAATAAAATCATTTTATCTTCAACAAAAAATCTTAATAGCGCAATGTAATTTGTTTAAGATTTGCAGCATACGTAAAAAGTATCAGGTATCAAGTACAAATAAAATCAAATTTGTATTAAATACAAAATAAGCTTTTTAAAAAATAATAAAGAAAATTTGAATTTCATACATTTCCAATGATAGATTTCTCTGTCATAGTGTAGTACTCTGATGTGTCATTTAACAGGTCTAATTTCCACTCAATGCTTAAAAACCTTAAACTGAAGGTTCCGTCCGTACCTAAACCAAAAAACATAACGTCTTAACATAAGATTTGTTACATCAGATTATTTCTTTCTGTATCCAAAGAAAATATACATTCCATCCTTCTCCATTAAAACATTGCGGTGATGCGATGTTCTTGCAGTCAAATCTATCCAATATTGAAATTAAAGACAAATTCCAAGATAAAAAGGCAATTCAAATGGACAACACAATAAATGCAAAGTGTAGAAAAAAATATCGGTATCATTCGCAGCTGTAGAATATTCTAAACAATTATTACTAGTTCTATTAATTGTATAATTTTATACATATATTCATCACTATATCACACTGTAATTATTATCCGGATAATCATAACAATTGGCTTCATATCTTATACACTCCCATGTTGGGGAGTACCTAATGTAAACTTTTTTTTATAAAAATCATAATTGACAATTATCGAATGAGAAATGAAATTGAAGCATAATAACACAGTAAAGACTTTCTTTAAAGGAAGTTTTAAAAACATTTTATGCCTAATTTTTATACATGCACGTAATCATTCACGAATAATTTTACCAAACTTATAAAGAAATAACGTCTCATTACCCCATGTGCACTTTCTAACACAATCACAAATAAATCTACCACTCCTGCGGCCAATATAGCAATAAAACATGATTATTTAATAAACAGCAAAGTTCAATCTTACACGCACAGTGCTAATTTTGAAACAGAATATATGTGTCATATAGAGTTGGAAAAAAAAAACTTAAACAGAATTTATAAAATTATCCATTGTTTGATGCAACATTAATAAATATTACAGTTTTAAAGTGACTGTAATTAGAAAATGTCTCTTTCCTCCTCGGTACAGTTCCTAGCCGATCCAAAGGTTATACATGTATATTCATATTACTAAAACTAATAAATCTCATATATTTTTCTTGGAGTTCAAATCTGCATTTTCCTTTTTCTCTCCCAAGAACACATTCACTAAATTGTCTGCATCATAATCCGATGCATTGCTTTTAGCTCTGTCCTTGATTTCAGTAATAAAATTTTTGTCCTCCCTCTCCATTTCAAACTCATTCATGGCCAACCACTTCTTATACCCACTATAATGTAGTAACATACTGAGTAGTTTTTATTCAAACCTGTGATCTTAAAATGCTTCAATGGCCATAAACTTTATTTTCTCTTTTGTTATAAGATCGGAATATCTCTGGTAACTCAACAAATGAAGTTTATTTAATTAAAGAACATAGTTCAAATACGATGTATGCCTTATTGTTTTAGATATTTAAGGACATACGCAACGTACCTTACCTACTGATAATTTTTCAAGATATTCTTAATTTAAGATTATAGTGCCATCAGATGTTCGTCGACAAAAAATCAGCATGCATTACCAGGGGTTTTGAAAAGATATCAATTCATGAAAATTCTTGTATAATTCAAAGAAAAATACACAAAAATTACTAAACACATATTCTAGATGTTTTGTTTATCCAAACTTGTTTTAGAAGAAGTGTTCAACAGCATATATAGACATACAAATGTATCACACAATTCCTTTAAGTATTGGAACTCTTCAACTCCAGGGAAAAAGACAATAAAGTTCAAACTACGTTGCGTATGTCCTTAAGCAAACAGGTCCTCGAATTCCTGATCAAATCGCCAAACTTTGATGAATTCATCACCCCTTATAAATAGAATCATGGAATATTATAATAGTTTTTTGTTTGTTTTCCCAAACAATGTAGAACTTTGGTGTTTCACGGACGAAATTACGCGATAATAAATTCTTCTCTAAAGTTTAGGAATCTACAGTATTTGGATTTCATCCAATACATATTTTTAACCTCACACAACTAGAATATTGTGGTGTATTCATTTTCAAAATAGAGATTTGTTTACAATTATAATTTTTGCAGGTTTGAATAAGGTTAAATAAGGAACAAACAAATTCAAAAAATTGTGGTCCCTCGCTTTCGGTGCCTTAGTTGTTGGGATGCAATTATTTAGGACATAATGAAACTGTCTTGTTTGTGTGTTTTATCTTGTCTGTCCTTCATAGAAAAAGATATAATTTATTGAATTAAAGTTATGGCAAAGATTAAAGCTTCTCAAAACTGCCAAAACTGCATCACACTTCAAGATCAAGGTCATGGGTCAAATATCATAATACAATCAAAAAAGTCTTGTCAAAGTAATGCACATGTATAAAAAATATTAAAGCCCTGTCTCTTTGGAGCAAAAATAATGGCCAAAGTTAAAACTTTTAATATGTAGGTCAAACTTCTAGGTCAAGGTCATGAAGTCAAAAAGGATATATGTTTTTGAAAGGTGATGTCATAGGGAATGCACATGTAAAATATAAAAGCCCTATCTTCTCTCATTCAAAAGTAATTACCAATGTAAGAAAAAACTGATAAAAAAATGTAGATTCAATGCCACAAGGTCAAAAACCAGAGTAAATGCCGAAAGGTCTTGAAACAGGTAATGCACATGTCAAATGTAAATGTCATCTCTTCTCTCAGTCAAAAGTTATCAGAAATGTCAATGTTTTTCAAAATTAGGTCAAATTTCAAGGTCAAGTTCATGGGGTTAAAAATCATAGCACAGTTAGAAACTTCTTGTCAAAGGTAAGCACTTGTCAAATATGAATGCCCTATCTTCTCTCCTTCATAAGTTATAACCAATGTTAAAAAAATTTTAAAAGTAGGTCAAATGAAAGCCCTATCTCTTCTCATTCAAAAGTTATGTCTAGGGTAAAAGCATGGTTAAAAATTTTGAAAAGTAGGTCAAACATCAAGGTCAAGGTCACGGGGTCAACATTCATATTTAGAAAAAATGATGTCACAGTAAAGTACATGTGAAATATGAAAGCCCTTTTTTTTTTAATTCAAAAGTTATGACCAAGATTAAAGTCTTTGTGGCAGACAGACTGACAGACGGACAGATGTCGCAGAGGGCTTTTGCAAAAGCGGGGTACAAAAAATTCACGTCTTAATATTGATCACTTAGGTATATGGAGAAGGATTAAAAGCCTGTCGTCTTTAAATGAAAAAGGTGAAGATAACGAACAGATATCAATCTCATAAATGCAGTAGACAAAACGAATCGTGAACAAGGCAAAACGCACAGACCCCTGGAAACACCAGACTTGAAATTAGGTGACTAGAAGGAATATGCATCCCCTGCCGACCGGTCACACCTACCGTGGGCCCTGTTCATTGATCAGGTAGACAGTGTAGTCTCTAGTCAAATTCAGTAAAAGCGCATTGACCTAACAAAGATAGGTTGTATTTACAAAAAAGGTAATTATAATATAACGACTGTAAAAAGTTGACTTAAAACAGGGTTGTTAAAATCCTTGCAATATCAATTTGTTTCTCAGTAGCTTGCGTTGGTTTAAAAATTGATCTTACTCAGAGCATGTTCTGGCGTATCGAATAAGTTGGGAAACATAAAAAAATACGCAAGTGGTGTTGGTATATTACTATATACACAAGGGGAGTTGACGATGGAAAAATTGAAGTCATCCCGTTTGTCATGCAGCTTACTTATTAGTTGGCCATTGTCATCTATAGTCAGTAACACATCCAAATACGGAACAGATGTTACAGACTCTGTAGTGTCTTTTGATTTCTCTGGGATATATCGACATACGAAAGATAGTCACTATGTTAAATGATAAAACGTTGTAAATTTATATAATTGTTGAGCTGAATGCCACAGCAAGAGTTTTTGAATAAGATCTGCTTCATAGAAATACAAAATCAAGTCGGCTAATGATGGAGCACAATTAGTGCCCATCGAAATTCCAACAGATATTTTATATTAATACAGTGGGATTCTCCCATTCTATCATTTCTCCCTCTACCTGCCCTTTATTTTCCCTCCTTTTCTCTCCCCCATCTTTCTTTCTTCTACTCTTTCTCCTCTCCCACACCCATATCTTCCCCATTCCCCTGATACTCTTAAATCAGTGTGCATTCCAAGATGAGCTGTGTTGCTGATATGGTTTGATTATCTAGAAATAAAATTGCTCTAAAAGCTTAATAACTGACGCAATTTAGTAATCATTTTAAAAATCAATGAACTTTTGAAGAGCCTAAAATTTCTTGAGACTAGACCAACTCCGTATTTTTTCCCAACATTAATGCTGATTCTCTTGTCATAGGCTGGGTTTGGGGAGCAAACCTCGTGAGGGTGGAATTTGTAGTAGCAAAGGATTTAGGCATGTCACTCATTTACAGTTATCAACTAGATTTGCTTTGATAACATAATTCAGAAATTCTAATGTTAAAAAAAGGACAGAATAATTTTGTCTAATATACTTACCAAGCATTGGTGCTGGTGTGGTAATCCAAGGTGAGACTGTTTAAAGAGATTAAAAAGAATTTTAACACAAAAAAATCAAAATGCTTCAAATTTTCAAGTGTCAAATCTAGCCGTAATATGATATGAGTATGACATCTGTGCTAAAATTGCCATGAAAGGATTGCATAAAATTTTAAACTTCAGTTCAATCACGGATTTAAGATATTATGCGATAAATAAAAAAATGCTCAGATGAAATATGAATTAAACTTACGCGTTGTTCCATTCCTCTGAAGATCTAAACCTATAAAAGTTAGCAAAACTTCATTTATGAAATAGTACATGTACATTAGATGTAACAATGAAAAGTTTCAATCTTCAGGAGTTTGACGATATATGAAAATGTTTCGCTTAATTATTTATTTGATAGATTTTCAGATTATTTTCTTCTAGTAAACTTGTTAACACCACTCATCAAAATCTTAAACTGATAACAGAATAAGGTACATGTATCATAACTTGAAGTTCTGTAACAAGATCTATTAAAATCAGATCAAAACTGTAGGAGGGGTAGCATTTTGAAAGAACTGCAGATATGTTTTATATGTGGTAACCATGGCAACAAAAGTCATCAAAATAAAATTAAATAACTTTGTTTTCAGGTACAGTCTACTTGTGTGTCTAGTTTTGTTTTATTTACTGTCAGAGGAGTTGCGTTTTGAAGAATTGTTGATAAACAGACAGGCATACAGACGATAACACATGACCATCACAGAAATAATTCTATTGTCTTTCATTAGGAAAGCAAAAACTACATAAGGTATATCATTTTGTAAACGAGTGCACATATATATCACATCAATGGTTAAAATATCACAGGTTACTTACATTCAGTTGGGTTAAATCTCAGAGACATGTCCCTCTGTAAAATTGGCCCAAAGTGGTGGATAAGAATCTCTACCTGAGAATCTGAACACCTTGATCCAAAGTCTTGAAAGGCCTCTTTGTTTACGCAGTCTACCATATCCTTTGTTGTACTAAATAAGACAAAATATTAAAATTATATTCATGTCATGCATAAATAAAAAGAAAAATAAATTAATATCTTTCTGTAACTTCATAAACATACAGTAAACTTGTATTCAACTGTAGACTTATACCTACTGCCAATTAGTAATTACAAGAGGCCAAAGG
This sequence comes from Saccostrea echinata, assembly GCF_033153115.1. Classification (NCBI taxonomy): domain Eukaryota; kingdom Metazoa; phylum Mollusca; class Bivalvia; order Ostreida; family Ostreidae; genus Saccostrea; species Saccostrea echinata. The sequence goes on along the minus strand of NW_026889796.1, from coordinate 16,803,076 downwards.
GCCTTAACGGTCACCTGAGTATAATACAATAATTTACATGTAGATGAGGCTTCGTTGCTCAAAGGCAAGAGAAATACGATGAACAGGATCAACAAAATAATTAGTCTAAGTACTCGGTAACAACTCATTAAGTAAGTTCTACTTGCCCCCATTTATCACTATCACCATGCAGACTATTAACAAACAACCGTGCTTCAGTACTGTTTTTTAACCCCACATTACCTTTCCCATTGCCCTCTCTTAGTCTTTGAAGATTTCAAATAAGATAAGTTATTTTTGTCTCGTTTTTATTTATCTTTTAAATCAAATCATTAAAACTGTGAAAGTACTTTTTGTATGATACAATAAAAAAATCTTGCATAATTCTCTTATCCTATTAACCTTTCAAATACATTATATACAATGATTAATTAACAAAAGTGAATAGCAGAGGGGAATAACCTCTCTCAGTAGAATACAAATTAATAGAGCCCTAGCCAGCATCAGAACATTTATATTATTTGACTAAATGGTCCAGAATTTCAAAAACCTGGTAAAAATACATCATGCTTATTAAAATTTTTACTCTGTTTGCCTCCGAGATGCCAAGAAGCAGAGAATATTTTCAAAGAAATAACACATTTTTACTAATGATTCAACAGATTCCTACCCTAACACCAGAATCCATGAGGGTCATGAAATTCACAAATTTGGAAGAGGTACCCTCATCATAACTATGCATTTAGTTGAAGATTTTTAAAGAATTAACATATTTTCACTATATATAATCAATAGAGCCCCGCCCTAACACCAGAACCCCTGACCCAGGAACTCCCATCATAAATTCACAATTTTGAAAGAGGCACCCTTGCTCATCATAACTATGCACTTATTTTCTTTACATAATACCCAGGAGTAGAGAAGAAAATTTTCAAAGAAATAATGCTTTTTAACTATATAATCAAAAGAGCCACGCCATAACACCAGAACCCCTGACATGAAATTCACAGTTTTAGAAAAGGCATCCTTGCTCTTCATTACTATGCATTTGGTAATTTTGTTTAATACTCAGGGCAGAGAAGATTTTCAAAGAATTAATTTACTTTCCCTACATGATCTATATAGCCCCGCCCTAATACCTGAACCCCTGACCCTGGGGCCATGAATTTTACAATTTTGGAAGCCGTTGGCACCCTTGATCATCTTAACTATGCACTTAATTTCTTTACATAATACCCAGGAACATAGAAGAAAAAAATTCAAAGAATTAATGCATTTTCACTGTATAATCAATAAAGCCCCGCCCTAACACGGAACCCCTGACCCAGGGGCTATGAAATTCACAATTTTAGAGGAGGCACCCTTGTTTATCATATCTTTGCACTTAGTAAATTTGTTTAATACCTCAGTACTCAAGAACAGAGAAGAATATTTTCAAATATATATTGTACTTTCACTATAAGATCTATAAAACCCCGTCCTAGCACACAGAACTCCTGACACTGGGGCCATGAATTTCACGACTTTAGTAGAAAACTCAAAGATTATTACAATCATGCCAACAGTTTGACTGCTTGATATCCAGGAGTAAAGATGATTTTTAAAGATTGCAATAATTTTGATGGTTTTAGCCCATCCCTCAGGTCCCAAAGGCGAAGAGACCATAAAATTCAAAATTTTTGTTTCCCTTCACTCATAATGCTGTATGCCAAGATTGGTTGAAATTGGTTCAGCGATTTCAGAGAAGAAGCTGAAAATAATCAAATGTAAACGCACGACGCCAGACAAAATCGGATTTATAAAACTCGTAAAAATTAGCAGCACGTAAAAAATACCCGTTACACGGTATGCCAGTATAAAATTTTGATATGGATTTTTAAAATCATTTTACAAAATCAAAACTTTGAAATTTAAATATTTTTTTTAATTTAATAAAAGTAATCATTCTTGGCTCCTTTGGATCCCATAGTCTACATACACATCATCCTCATTTCCATGCAATTTCCAAATGTTAAATTTCACCATAATCAATACAAATTGGACCCTTTTCCCCTTTGGATATACTTTTTTAATGTTACTGATCTATTTTCATTTAGGGTTTGCTCCATAATCTTTGATTTTATTTTTAACTTGGAGGTAAAGCTGTTGATGCTGAATTTGCATTTGTTGCTTGACACTCCTTTAAAAGTAGCATTATATGCCTTTTTGAATTTTCAGATTTTGTCTATTGTATTGTATTTTAATTCTTTTGATTTTTTTTACACACTTAAAACAGAAGATAATTCCTTTTTTATCAGATAAAATATTATGAAAAAATAATTGGAAGAAAAACCAGGCCAAAAAATCTTCATGCTTATTTGCAGTCATATAAAAATACATACTTTTGACTCTTTCATTGGGTTAAATTCTTGCTGAAACTGTGTTCCATATATAATTTTCCACAGCAGTCACATGACTTATGACCTCATTCCTAACGTACATAAACCAGACGACAACAGATATGTCAATCAGTTGTAAAATGCATCAATAAATTCACAGTTTGTGACGTTTTTTATATTATAGGGTATGAAGACTGTTCAGGTAAAGTTTAAAAATGTGACCATTTAATGTTGCTTTTGATAACTTACCAGACTTTGCAATATTTTAAGATCTAAAGCGATAGTAATGACAACAAGGTATCACCAATATTTTTTCTAAAAATATCTGGCCGCTAGGTGTCGCCAACAACGAGCAAAATTATAAATAAAGGGATACCCCGGTACCGCAGAACCACCGCTATCACAGGAATGGAGTATACCTGTATAAGATTTTATCGACTTTCATTTCTTTACAAATACCACGGTGCAAAATTATTTTAGTTTTTATATGTTCGTTATATTATCGTTCGTTATCTCCACATATTTCATGCATGATTGATATTTTACGTTAAAAAAATTCAATCTCTCACTAGAGGGCGTATTACATATGCTTCGCTACAACACGAGGTATAAGTGGAGCGTAGCGGGAACGATAACTCTGGGTAGAGATTGAAAAAAAAATTGTTCCACATATCTTTTTTGAGTCGTTAGCATGTTCTGACAAAAGGTATTTTTATTCAAATTCAAATATTTTTGATTTTGTTTAAATGCAGGAAATGTTTTGATTAACTGTGTTTAAAGACATTGAGTTTTAAAATCGTTCAATGGAAATTGAAAATCAGCTTGATATTGTCCATTACCTTCCCTTTTATCAGAAGTAAATACTGAAAAATGTTACAATCATGTATGCTTGCTTAGCAGATTCCAGTAAAATGATTTGTATATCAACACAGTGCCATAATTCAACAAAAGATCCATGGGCCACATCGCTCACCTGAGCACTTTGGCTAGAGAAGAGCAGATTTCAGTTCATTATAGAAAAGTTTCAATACATAAATGGTCCTACCCCCCCCCTCGGGGAGGGGGGGTCATGATTTGAATAACCTTGAATCTACACTAACTGAGGATGCTTCCACAAGGATCGATAACATATGATGTTTTAAATTGTCTTAGTCTATAACACAGGAGAAAATTGCAGCCCGAATTTGCTTCGGCCCAATGGAAATCCAGTTTTTCATATGTAGAATCTGGTTATTCTGTGAATCCTTTTTTGTTTACATATAACATAAAAACTGCCCCCACCCACCCTCATGGTGTCAAAAAGAATATTTCACAGCGAATATTAGTTAATTTGATCAATCAATGCCAAAATAGTAGAGGATGAGGCTTAGATTAAGTTCAACAAGTCCAAAGAATCTTTTATAATCTTTTTACAAAAGTTTGGTTAAGAGTAACTAAAACTGATTTAATATCATCATTTTTGAATCAATACATGTACTAAGAAAACGAAATTGTTTTTTGAATGCCTTTAAAAATCCACCCTTTACTGTGTGTAATGTTCAAGGCTAGATTATACTGAAGGGACCATTCATTAATGAAAGTTGTAAGGAATGCAAATAGTGATATTACTCATGCATTTGAATAAGTGATATCATCAATTCAAAACAAATATATGATATCAAAAAGTCGAATAGGTGATATCACCTATTCAAATAGTTCAAATATTGTTATTGTCACTTATTCAAAAAGGGGATATCGCCTATTCGTAAAAGTGATATAAACTATTCGAAATAAATAAGTGATATCAAGTATTCAAAATAAAAAAGTGATATTACTTACTTGAAATAAATAGGTGATATCACTCATTCGAATAAGTGATATCACCGATTCAAAACGAATAGGTGATACACCATGGCCAATTCGAATAGAAGATTTATTTCGAATAGGTGGTATTACTAACTGAAAATGGTGATATTATCTATTCGAAAAGGTGATATCACCTATTCGAATAAGTGAAAACATCTATTCGAAATAGATAGGTGATATTAACTATTTGAAAAGGTGATGTCACTAACTGGCAATAAATACCAAAACGGTGCCTCATAGAATTACGGCCCTTTTAATTCTTAAGAGGAACCAGATTACATTTGTTGGTAGGGAACGAGAATGTTTATGCAATACTCTCAGAATGCTTGTTAATATTATTATTGTACATGTAAATATGAATAACTGTACAATATATGCCTTTTTACTTTCTGATACCTTCAACAGTAATACTACATATACTTCAAAACATGTTATCCTTAGATTGTCAGAGAGACAAACACTTGATTAACTAATGGAAAACTGTCTATTCCTTGAAGTCCCAGGTAGGCAAACGGGATTGGGTGGTTTAATTATAAGTAGCATACACCTACTTGCAAAATTCCTGAAGATTTGTGGCATTCTGAAATCTAACTGCGAGAGGGCTTACACATCCTTCTCCAATCTTATTCATATAGGTGAAATTTTCACAGTGGTGGTCTTCAAATGTAAATGTTACTGAGAGATTAGAATCGACTTTATATAAAGAAGTCTAGAAAAAGATAAAGAAAATGGAGAATTTATCGTCAACTCAAAGACATCTAGTTTTTCACTACCTGGACGAGGAGATACTGTGGTCATAGAGGGTGAAGCTGAAAATATAACACATGCATTAAAGGAAACTATTAAAAAAATCTACCAATGATAGATTTTTAAAAAAAATAATTTCTGAACATTAACGTTTAACTACCGTATAAGCACAATTTTTAGCAAGGATTCAATTTTGGCATTATTAGCGAGGGTTTTGAGATCGCTAAAACTGAATATCGCTAACAATTTATATCGTATCTGCTGTTATAGCTATCTTTCTTGACATTATAAAATCGTTAAAATTACTTCTCGCTAAAATTATATACCTTTTTTTTGGCTAAATAGCTAAATTTGCGTCTTGCTAAAAATTCCACTTATACAGTATTCAACTTACTAGTTGATGAGTGCCTTCCCAGTTCTAAACCTTCAATAGAAATAAAAGCATTCAGATTATCATAATATTACATGTAAAAATTATATTTAGTGTCCAAAAATGATGTAATGACCCATATATTCATATCTAATTAAAACTTCATAAAAATCCTTACAAACAAAATACATAGTAGGTTCCAGCTGCAGTAAATGTTCTACACAGTCTCTTTATTTACTCCTCACTATAATATTAACAGCAGTTAAAGAGAAACTTCAGGAGTAAGTACCGTGCAACAAATATTCGAGGAGTGGTGTAAATCAGATGTGAATACTTAAATATTTCAAGGAACTTTTAGAAAATTTTAAATCACATAATTTCACCAAAATCAATAACATCAAAACGTAGGACTTTTCAACAATTTATACAACTATTTCCCAGGATAGGTTAAAGTCTAGCCTTTTTGACATCATAGACAACTGTTTTCTTTTCAATAAAAATGGAACTCGTGAATTAACTTACATTGTCATTGGTCATGTGCAAAATTATTTTGTTAAAAAACATTCTGATTGTACACACAAGTACTCTTAAGTTGATATTAAAAAAGATGCTTGACTCTCTGATTGACAATATCTATGTGGTTTTTGGAGACCAGGTCTTTCAACAATTTGTTGGAATTCCAATGGATACCAGTTGCACCCCGTTATTAGCAGACCTATTTTTGTATTCATATGAAGCAGAATTTATTCAAAATCTTCTACATGAGAAGAAGAAAGCAATTGCTATGTCCTTCAACAATTTCCATTCATATGTCGATACGGTATATCCAAGTGAGCTTGAAATAAAAGATACCACAGAGTCTGTCACATCTGTTTCATATTTGGATATTTTACTAGAAAAGACGTTATCTAACAACCAAGCTTTATGATAAACATGATGACTTTAACTTTTCAATCGTCAACTTCCCTTACCTATGCAGCAATATACCCTTATCACCTGCATATGGGTTTATATCTCTCAGTTGATCCGATATGCAAGAGCATGCTCTACGTATGAACAATTTCTAAAACGAGGTAATTTATTGGTAAACAGGTTGATGAAAAAAAGAATATCAACAGTCTCGTTTAAAGTCATCATTTCGTAAGTTCTATGGTCGATACAAAAACCTTGTCAGCAAATATATGTACTATCTATCATTAAGTCAAATGCTGACTGACGTTTTTCATACTAATTGTTAAACCATTATTTACAAACTGAATTGTCGACGCTTTTTCCCGTTATTTCCCGATCATGACAAGGAGCACACGGCGGCCGTGTCCGGTCGGCAGGGGATGCTCACTCCTTCATTGCACCTGATCCCACCTCTGATGTTTTAGAGGTCCGTGTTTGATCTGCTTCTGAATTTTATTGTCTGAATGGACTTTTGAACTTGAATACTGTTCGTTATCTCCATATATTTCATGCATTTAGTTGATAGACTATGGAAGCTAACAATAACATACCAAAGAAAGATAGGAGAACATATATAAGATTAAGTGTAAAAGACTGGGTTATTTCTATATATATTATATTTCAATATGCAATATCTATTTAAAAACATTTATCTAAAACATTTCAATGAATTCTTTGAACACTATTTCTGGAGTCCATTTTACTGGCAAGCAAATGATTTATAAATTATTTCTGTCATAGACTTACACTGAGTTGGGTCGAACGGTAGTCTGAAGCTCTCTTTAAGACTAGGTCCAAAGTGTCGAATGAGTCCCTCTTCTTGCTTTTCGGAGCACCTAAGCCTTTTTTCTGTGAACACTTTCCCATTTACACACTGCACTAATTCCTTTGTTGTTCTGAAGCATAGAAAGTCAAAAAAGGGCATTATTTCCTTTCTTAGAAGGATAAAATTTAAGCACAGTAAGGTTTTTTGTCCAATTTATTAACTTTCAAGTTAATGGTTTTATGAACATTTCTTATTTATTCATTCGTATCATCTGGCATCCTTCGATGGAAATGAATTCAATGATCGAATTAAATGTTATACAAGAGTGTTTCAAGGAACGCGTAAGTCGCCAGGCTGCTTTGTAGCTTCATTAAAGATGCAAATTAATATAAGTGTAGTTAACTATTTATTTACTACTAAAATGATAGTTCATGCAGAAAAAAAACATCCACAGATAGTATAAGACTGCGATAGAATCTGACAATCTAAGAAAATATGATTCCCAATCCTCAAATGAATTATTAAAATAAAATTATTATAACTAATTATTTATCATTTTACATGTATTAGTCTTTACTCCAAACCTATCTATTGTGGGATACCGATCCCGATGTATTTTCATAGTATTTAAATATCAGTTTATGCGGTAACTGAATATCATACAGTTTCTAGAACTACAGTATCATGAGCTCATAAACATGTATAAAAGCTAATTATTAACTCCCTGCCTCTCAAAATTCAAAAGACATAATTAAACTGTCCGGGGTAATTTTTTGCAAAGTAGGTAGAAGGATCAAGGTCTTCGGATATTTTTCACTGTTATCACTGTTGGATATTTATAACTGGGGAAAGAAAACATTATTTTTCGTAAAACACAAAATGTTCCTTCTTTTATTTGTATTGAAAAATTTAAAGAACTAAAAATCTCTTTAAATAAAAGAGTAAAATTAGAATACATACCCGCAAAATTCGAGAAAATCTTTTGCGCTGAAGAACTTGTTCGAAAGATTAGCAGCACACTCCAATCCTTTTGTCTCCACGTATGTATAATTATCGCAGGGGTGTGCTAGATACACATTTATACGACTCAATAATCACATTCATGATAAATCTTCTTAAAAACAATTATCTTTCCAAGATATTATTATTTCATCTCAAAGGTTACTAGTAATAGAGATGCATGGGCCACAATGCACACCTGAGTCTCATACATGATCTGCATGAACATATTTTACTATTTTTTTTAATCTCTGTATTCCTATGAAAATTTTAGATCCCTGTTGTGGCACCACCCTATCCCAAAGGAGCCATGGTTTAATTAAACTTAGCATTTTTTAAAATTAAAATTAAATCAAAATTAAAATTATATTAATTTAATTAAATTATTAAAATTAAATCAACATTACTAGAAATAAAATGATTTATTATGGTCTTGCTGTTCTTGAGACGCTTTTTAGAGATCTTCTATCAATATGACTATAGTAACTATGGCTGCTGTTCTAGAGAAGGTTTTTAAAAATATTTGCCAGTATATTACCATGTCAAATTTTGAGGACCTTTTCTGGCCACATCCTACCCCTGCCGGCTTGATTTGAACAAAATATCAGCAGTAATAGATTTACATATAAATAATAAGGATGTCAACGAATAATCGACTATTCGACTATCAGTCGAATGGAACGACGATCGAATAATGAAACGACATTCGAATATTATTATTAAATAAATGCAGTAATAGAGTGATAACGTGATGGAATTCTCATCTCAAAACTGAGAACCCCTCTTTCCTCCGAGACAGTCGATAAGACAATTTTTCTCAACAAAAAATGGTTGACTTTCCAAGCACATATAGAAAGTGCAAAAATTATAAGTGAATTATTTGTCAGTTACTGCCTGTGTTGTTTTTGTAATAAATTATCCATCAATTTACTGGTCTTTGTTTGTAAAATTATTAATTGAACTTGATCTTATACCATGTACCAATTATATTTTGTTATTTTATGATTTTTTAAATGCAAGGAGCACACCATAGCCGTGACATGTTTTGACACTTTGATAATAAATAAAAAGTCATATATGTATTTTTGATAAGTTCAGACAAACTAAAATTAAAAAGATCTTTCTATTTGATGTATTTCCTTATATAAAGATAGGACTTTCCTGTAAATTACACAATTTAAATCAATCACGTTTCAAATATATTAGAAATTTAAAACAATACCCAATTTATTTACCGACTCCGCATTTAAATATCAGACACAGTTTAAAGTCAATTTAACTTTAGAAACGTGGGACTATTTTTAAAAGTTCAAAATCGGTGAAAATTTTAATTTGAACGTAAATAACAAATATCATGCTCATCTACACTCAATCTCGTATTTTTATTTTTTAGCTCAGATACGCCATATATAGCATTAAAGCAATTAGCTTACATTTTAATGACATTTTGATAGCTTGATCACTCAATAATTGAATAAGGTATCAAACTGTTTTATATTATCACAGGCACCTGACACAGTGTCACCTGTTGATAGTGTGAGTTACCCCCCCCCCCTTTCACTCTCAGCCCGATATATTTCATAATAAGCTTTAAAAATTATCTGCTTGTAATTTTTTAATGTCTACTAAAATACATCTGACTATACAGACCGATTTATGAATTTGATTGATGGGGAAATCATACATTTTGAAGAATTAGCTGTCTACATTTCATACAATCATGTTGTCCACACGTTCCATTAATTTTGATGTTACTTTTTAAATAGATTTAAGTAAAATGGTTTTTGAGTTATAAATACGTCATGTACCAGTGAAGTTTGATATAATTTTTTTTATTTTCAAAAAATGTTCCGAATATTCGACTATCGTTTGAATAATGTAATCGAATAATCGACTAAGGAAAATATATATTTTGACATCCCTAATAAATAAGACTAATTATGACATTGCTCTTAAGATTTTTTAAAAAATATATATCAATGAAAACGTTGATACTCAATTGTGGCTTCACCAAGATTTGAGCAAATTATCAATATGACTAATCATGGCCCTGCTGACTTTTGAAGAATTTTTCCTATATATTTCATTTTAAAACTTTGTTTCCCTATTGTGGTCCCTGCCCTACTCCGGGGACCATAGTTTTAATAAACTTCTAATAAACTTAAATCAGCATACTTATATGACTGATCATTGACCTGCTTTACTTGAAAAAAATTATTAGTATTATCTTGTTAAAATTTGATCCCTATTGTGGTCTTACCCAACCCCCGGAAAACGATTTGAAAGATCTAAATTAAGGTAAATAACAAAGCTTTCACAAAAATTTTGTTTTCTCTGATCCATTAGTTCTTTAGAAAAAGATTTTACATTAAATCACTCTTTTTTTTCATTTATCTCTCCCTTAAAAGAAAGGTGTGACTCTTCATTTAACAAAACCCTTTCATTCAAGGCTGTTTTATAGCAAGTTTGGTTGAAAATAGACAACTGGTTCTAAAGAAGACGAGAATGTGAACAAATTATTAAACGTCACAAAGGTGGCAACACACGACAAACTGTTTTACAGACTTTTTATTCATTTAAGGAGGATAAGATATGGTGTTCTAGTGATGAGAGGATTATGGAAAGAAATAAGCAATTTAATGTGTAACTGCGCTATCAAAATACTTATTGCATTAATATAAATAAATTTAAGTTTACTTAAATTTTTTTTGTAATCAATAAGTGTCCTCCTTGAATGTTCAAGTCTGAAATATTGTATAGTGATGTATTATAATGGTCATTTTGTTTCATGTCTTAGGAGAGGCAGAGATTGACCAATCAAAATCAAACAATTAAAATTCTGGTGCGCCACTCTGCCTCTTCTCCCACCTACAGCCTTGGAGGACGAACGTTTTTTCAAGTTTGTTGAAAAGTGAACATCCAACAGACAAACATGGACTAATGTTGATAAGAAAATGCACTTGAGCCTTTGGTACAGAGTTAAAGCTAAAAACAGAGTGAGAAAAGGTTTCTTCACTCAAATCTTTACCGAATTTCCAATCGAAAAAAGAGAAAGGAGATTGTGGTATACTTTGTTGATACATATACATGTAAAAGTATGTTTAAAGCATTTTTCCTTGATAAGAAAGTCAAATCCCACATGCCTTGAGGTAGAGTTGTCGGTGGACGACTAGGTGCTTGTGTTGTAGGTCTGGTTGGCCTTGTGGGAGCTGAAATACAGGCAGATTTTAAGTCAGCTTCTCATAAAATTTCAAACAACCCACTTCGTATAGTCTTACATGTAGAAAATATTTTTTTTCGTCTTTGTTTAGATACCCCATTTAACATTTCTTTTACGATACATGTAGTAAAAATACAGTAGCTTATTCAAAATAAAGTTCATATCTAAATGAAATTATATTTTAGCCGTTTCCCTCAATTAGAGCTAAGAAAGAGCACGAAAGGTGCTTAAATATGAATTCCATGAAGATAAGTACGCAAACAGTACAGTTTATGGTGCAAATACATTTCATCGTTGTAGGCAGATTAATTCTTACGGGGTAGTTGAACTATTTTAATAGACTCCTTGATGATTTTTGAGAAAAAACTGCCTGTAGATCCACTCTCATTCGGAACTTCCTCTTGCTTCTTAAGGACTTCTTCTCGGAACACTTGCACCACTACAGACGCATTCATTTCCACTTTAGTGGTTTTGCCATTGTCCTCTATAACAGTGAGTGTAGATTCAATGAAGTACGATATGTAGTCCACTTCGATGCTACCTGGCCTGAAAAATATATCTCTAGTGAATATCCAATCACATTTAAAAGAAAGAGAAAATGATGTGTTTCAATATTGAATGCTTCTGAAATTAATTTCTGATCCTTCTTTTTCATTTTTATGACGCTATTTTAGGGATGACAATCGAATTACTAATCAGTTAACCGCAAGACGTTCCAACCGGTTAATTGTATCAAAATATACATTTCAAACTGTTTTCTAGTGATAACTCTTTGAAATTCAAGTGTGTTGTTTTCTCGATATTTACAACGGAATGTAAATTTCGACAAGTGAAAGGTCAAGGGCGTGTCCATCTCTGCCTCTGTGTCTGATGAAGTGGACGGGGACTATAATAATTAGATAATTACCCTTCATTAGCTTTGTATTTTAAATCTATTAGACAGCATTTTTTATTTATATTTACATTTATTTTCACATTTAAATGCAAATATAAGAAATCACTCTCTAGTTTTGTTGGGTACGACAGGCTCTAAACGGCATTTGGAAACGTGGGATAATATGCATAACAGGCGAAATCAAAACGACTTGTAAATCTGAACTTTCCCTTATAATTTACAATGTTTGTCTAATAACAGATAACTGCAAAAGATAGACATACCAATTCACACAACTGAACGGTGATTTACTTAATATCATTAAAGAATTACAGGACGGTCATGGTAAAGACATATTGTTTAAAGAGTAACAAACACTTCATAAACTGATCAATTACATCGCGATTTCTATCCGAAGAGCAATAATTACCAAAAAAATCTTAAAAAGATATGTGAAAACGCTAAATTCAAAGCGAAAAAAGTTTCGTTTTTTAAAAATGAATTTCAAAATTGCGTTCAAATTTGCATATATTTTATTTTTGCCGACAAACCGATTACAAATTTTCTAACCGATTACCATCATTCAGACCGAGAAATCGATTAACCGGTTATAATTACAAATTGCCATCTCTAGTTTATGTATTTGCTTTAGTTCTCTTGTTTGTCTCGTGTTTTCGTTCATTAATGAAAAAAAATTAATTATAATGGCATAAAAATTTCATTATTCTGATAATGATCATAAATTGGCACTTAAGACAGCAGAGGAAGCGTTAAAATATAAACCCAGCTAAAATAAGTACAAAATATTTACAGCGATCGATGAGCTTTTTGTACTGTTTCACATTTTTGAAACAGGGATTATTGCAGATGTTTGATAAAGGCATTTTCATATTTCATACAAATTGTTAGGCTTTTGTTTTTATACTTAATCCAACTAGGGAATATTCCGTCGGGAGCCAGTCAATGCGCCACCTAACAAAACCGTCCCGGTCAAAGCCCCCACCCTGATTTTGGTCAAAGCGCCCCCTGATTTTGGTCAGAGAGCCCCCTGATTTTGGTCATAGCGCCCCATAAGAAATTTTACAGTAAAATGGTGTTACAAAACCGCCCCCAAATATTGGTCAAAGCGCCCCCTGATTTTGGTCAAAGACCCCCCAGCTGATTTTGGTCAAAGCGCCCCATAAGAAATTTTACAGTAAAATGATGTTACAAAAATGCCCCCAAATATTGGTCAAAGCGCCCCCTAATATAATTTTATAGAAAACTTCCGTTTCGAAACCATCACCAAGCAATGGTCAAACCCAGACAACCAACATCAGTGGGTGCTTTGACCGGGACGGTTTTGTTAGGGGGTGCATTGACTGGATTTCTATTCCGTCTACCTGATCAATACATATATAGGGCTCACGGCGGGTGTGACGGTCGACAAGGGACCCTTAATCCTCCTAGGCACCTGATCCAATTTCTGAAATTTCCGGAGGTCCGTGTTTTATGCCCTATTCACAAATTTAATTATTTGTATTTTTTTTTTTAGATCAATCACTGTTCGTTATCTTCACCTTTAATTTTTCAAATAAACATGCAACACACCTAAAAAGGGTAAAAAAAAATACTCTTTGACAAACACAAAATTTTCTGCTTTGACAGATAAGAAAATCAGATAATAATTAGCAGAAAAGAAAATCAGATAATAATTTAAAACGTCATATACATTAACACTTACATAAATCCCGTGACTTTGCTATAGTTGTAATTATCTCCCAGGCTACTGTTTTTAAATGTGGCATCAAGCTAAAGATATTGAATGTTCAACATTGAAGAAGATGCAAATGCAACAGTTTGAATGAATTACTAGCGTTTTAAATGGATACAATAGCCATACCTCTGCCTCTATGTTGGTGGCCAAATGCTGATACTCAGGAGAAGACGTGTCGTTCAGAGAATCATCCCAGGTTTGGTTCAGTTTTACTTCACCGACAAAAACTGGGGGAGCTGAAACATCGAGAAAATCAATTCACCTTAGCTTATCAAGTTAGCATATCAACATTGTAATGCTAAAATTCTCTAATTGATTGCATCTTTGAAGCATGTAATTTCAAATTACCAAATCATTGCTTAAGAGCAAAGATCACAAAATGTTTGAAGCTAAAAGAGTAGGTAACAGACCTGGTTCTTCTGTTGTTGTGAGTAAAAGAGTGGTTGTTGCATAAACTGTAGTTGTCGTTGTTGATGGAATTGTTGTCTTTGAAGTTGATGCTTTATTTGACGGTTCTGTACCAGTTGTTGCTGTGTTTGTGGTCTTCATTGATTCTAGAGTTGAAATTCCGATATTTCAGTCAGATCTTTTCATATTACCATATTTTATAAGATTATATAATTAATGTTCTCCTAAAATTTTCGAGTCAGTCTGGTCATTATCAATATTTTGTTTATAATTGATCAATTTGTTTCCCATGAAATTACGAATACAAGTACAACATTAGACAAAATATATTAAGGGCCAGTGTAAGCAACTTCTTTGATCAAATCGAAAAAAAGTAACAATTCTGATGATTCGTTTATAAAAATTTAAATTAACGTCTGGATCCTGGCACTGATTTCGATTTTACACATACAGCTGTACACTTTGCTGAGGTCATCACTAGTTGACGGGTAGCAAAATCTTTGTGAATTTCCTCTTTTTTAAAATTTATTTTCATTAGAATTAAGATCAATTCTAAACCTGAAATGGGCCCCAATCACTTATGTTTGTTTGACTATGAGCTCTTTTACTGTGCTGATGGTCATTCGCCCTAAATGGATACTACTTTGCTTAACTGATCACGCTTACAAAACGTACATTATTAAGACCTGTGAAAACCTCGACAATATTTTTGTACTTTTTGTGAATCTAATATTTAGACAAAGAAAGGTTAAATAAAGTATAATAGTACCTAAAGCGGTTGAAACCACAATTTCCGTAGTTGTTGAATGCTGTGTTTTTTGAACTGTTGTAGTTGGAGCCTGTGTTACTTGAACTGTTGTAGTTGGAGTCTGTGTTACTTGAACTGTTGTAGTTGGAGCCTGTGTTACTTGAACTGTTGTAGTTGGAGCCTGTGTTACTTGAACTGTTGTTGGTGGTGTCTGTGTTACTTGAACTGTTGTTGTTGGTGTCGTTGGAGACTGTGTTACTTGAACTGTTGTTGTTGGTGTCGTTGGAGACTTTGTTACTTGAAATGTTGTTGTTGGTGTCTGTGTAGAGGTATGCTTCATGGTTGTTGTCTTTGGTATCCTTGTTGTTGTTGAAACTGTTGAAGTTGTCACTGGCATAGTAGTTGTAGGTAAATCTGTTCAGAATTGAAATCCAATATTAATAGAATTATGCTTATTCGGTTTTAAATTTTCTACATTTACTGAATAATGAAGAAACCTTAATTAATTGAATATTTAGTTTATTATGACACTGAATACCTTCAAATAAAGAAAGGAGTATTTCATGCAAGTCATTTTCCCTATACTAGTATCACAACACATGCGTATTGCTATTATAACACATTACCAGTTCCTTTCGCCACAGACAAAGAGTTTTCGTCAGCCTTGGCCAGAAGGCTGCTAGAACTTGATGTCGCCTTCTTATTTTTTATCTCATCTACTATCACTCTGATGATGATATTGATGTTAATTTCTGTGGGGTTTGTATTTCCATTGTTGTCCATTAGAGGAACACTAGAGTGAGTGAAGTACGACCGAAACTGCACGTTAATGCTACCATTTCTAAATAAAAAAACATGAAATACATTCAAAGATGAAAACTGTACTGAATTATGTCACATTATACCAACTACATAAAAATAAAATCATCATTAGAATCAATTTCACTGTATACATACACTGTACATTGTTTTATTATTTAATTTATTCATGAAATATGAAGATAACAAACAGTATTCAATCTCTAAAGTCCAATGAAACGATACAAATTTGGAGCAGAGCTAACACGGACCTCAAAATTTAGAGGTGGGATCAGGTACCATGGAGGAGTGAGCATCCCCTGCCGAACGGTCACACCCTTGTCATGTGCTCCTTGTCATGATCGGAAAAAAAAACGGAAAAATCTTTAGACAGTTCAGTGTATAAGTCATGGGCTAACGATTAGTATGAAAAACATCAGTCCGCATTTGACTTAATGATAGGTTGTATGTGCTGACAAGGTCATTGTATCGACCGTAAAACTTGCGAAATGATGACTTCAAACGAGACTGTTGATATCCTTGTTTCATCAACTTGTTTGTCAACAGTTTGCCTCGTTTTAGAAATTGTTCATACGTACAGCATGCTCTTGCATATCGAATCAACTGAGAGACATAAACCCCATATGCAGGTGATAAGGGTATATTGCTTCATAAGTAAGGGAAGTTGACGACTGAAAAGTTGAAGTCATCACGTTTATCATAAAGCTTTGTTGTTAGGTTACCAGTAACGTCTTTTCTAGTAAAATATCTAAATATGAAACAGATGTGTCAGAATCTGTGGCATCTTTTATTTCAAGTTCACTGGGATATATCGAGTCGACATATGAATGAAAGAAACTATTGTTCATTGATGATACGTCGTCTATGTAACGAAATGTCGAGTTGAAGTCCACAGCAAGTGTTTTCTTCTTCTCGTGTAGAAGTTTTTGAATAAATTCTGCTTCATATGAATACAAAAATAGGTCTGCTAATAACGGGGCGCAATTGATACTCATGGGGATTCCAAAAGATTGTTGGAAGACCTGATCTCCAAAAATTACATAGATATTGTCAATCAGCAACTCAGGCATCTTTAATATCAACTTCAAAGTACTTGTGTGTACAATTAGAATGCTTTTTAACAAAATAATTTTGCAAATGACCAATGACAAGGTAAGGCCATTCCAAGTCTTTTCTCTGTTTAGCGTCCACCCATCTTTCAAAAACCTACCTACTTATTCGCAAAAAACACACAAGCCAAAAAATAAAACACAGACTTTATAGTCTTTAAAATGACGACATCCAAAGCAATTGATTTCATGAATGTTGTTTTTTTTCTTCTAGAAATATCCAATCTTTAGCAAAATCACGGTATTAAATATTTAAAATATACCTAAAATGACATATTGTAGACAAATACTCAGAGAAAATGACAGAATTCAAAGAATTTGACCAGAATACTCAATTTTAGGACTCCTGATTTTGTTTGCTTTTTTTCTGATATGGGATGTCAAAAACCAAGGCGCACGCAGACTCTAAACATAAAAAACTTGGAATGGTATAAGTATATTTACGAGTTCCATTTTTTATTGAAAAAAACCCAGCTGTCTATGACGTCAAAAAGCCTGGACCTCAATTTATCGTGGGGAATGGTTGTATAAAGTGTTGAAAAGTCGTACGTTTTCATGTTATTGATTTTATTAAAATTTTGTGATTTCAATATTTCTAAAAGTTCTTCGGGGTTTTTAAATATCCACATCTGATTTACACCACTTTTCGAATATACTGTTGTACAGTACCCCTGAAGTTTCTCATTCATTACAGTAAATATTTTAGTGAGGAGTAAAGAAAGAGGCTGTGTAGAACATTTACTGGAACCCGCTATGTATCTTTGTTTGTAAGGATTTTATGAAGTTCAGGAATCCAGTAAAGGCATGGTAATTCAAATTCATTTTTATTGTTGGGAATATTAAAAATATCTAAAACGGACATATGATTTTTCTCCTTAGTAAGGGAGCGATAGGTGTTAGTTGGATTTCCACCTGCAGAATTAAATCCTAGTTTCTCTAGAATACTATTCAAATAATGCTGGTACCAGTATATACTGATCGTGTATTCTATCTAATTCCTTTTTCACTTCTGAATTATTAAAGACAGAAGGATGAATAGTTTTCATACAGCCCCTCAATTGCTTACTGCGAGATTTAACATCCATCTGATACTCTTTATCCATTCTGACAAAGTTTCAAGGTCTTCTTCTTCATCCAACTTATCAGTACCCATATTATCAAACTAATCTTCGTGCCTGTCTGTATGTCAGTCTGTCTGTCTGGATGTCTCTCTGTTCATCTTGAGTATATATGTCTGTAAGAAAGAAAGAGAGCTCACTTACGTAAATTTTATCACTTCGGAGTAGTTGTATGAAGGTCCCAAGTTACTGTTTTTAAATGAGTTATCCAGCTGAAATCAATTGCACGCAATAAGTTAATTCCTTTTTTTAAATCCATCAAGATACGTATTCTTTTATTCCAAAGAATGTATATTTCAGAGAGAGAGAGAGAGAGAGAGAGAGAGAGACCTCCTGTTCCATGGTGCTTGCTAGATCTCGATATTCTGTGGACGATGGATCACTAAGATCAGGTGTAAAGTCTTGAAGTAACTTAAAACTACCAGAGAAAGCAACAGGAACTAAAATATAAAAACTTTAGCTTATGATGGAGGCTTTAAAATTAAATTTCCACATCAACAAATGATATCAAATTGGCATTCTTCCTCTTCTTATGAGCTTATAAGAAATGAAAAATGGATTTGCTGTCGAATTGCATTTAAGTGTTTATAAATGTATGATTCCCATCATTCCATGAATATTAATGAATGATGATCTTTTCGTACTTGTGGGCGTGGTCGGTGTTTGCATTGTCGTTGTTGTTTTCATTAATGGACTTTGGTCTACAGGGAAAAAAACACTTAACTCAAAACATGCATGGCATTACATTTACTGACAACAGACAGAAATAAAAAAGCTTTGTTACATTACATACATGTTATTTCAAATTGAATGGAAAAAGTTTAATTGATTGGTTAAAAACATGTGTTAAAAAAATACTGTTACCATACCGCGTGCATAAGCCACACCCTCCGGATAGCAGTAAATTGCAACAGTTAAAAATGCATAACAAGTAACAGTACAAGAGGCCCTTGGGCCACTACACTCACCTGAGTCACTTTGGCCTTGTTCTTCATCAGATTTGTCCCCTTATACGAGTGTATTCCTGTGTAAAATTTTGATTCACCTTTTGTGGCCATATCCCATATACAGGGGCCATGATATGAATAAAATTGAATCTACACTACCAGAGGATGCTTCGGTATAAATAAGACTAATCATGGCTTTGCTGTTCTTCATAGAAGGTTTTTAAAATCTTTTCCTATAAGTACTTAAAATATTAATATGTAAAACTATGACCTTCTGTTGTGATCCCACTCTATCCCTGGGGGCTTAAGATTTCAGCAAACTTGAATCTACACTACCTAAGAATGCTTCCACATTAAAAGTATAATTCATGATGGCTTCACTTTTCTTGAGAAGAGAAGTTTTAAAGACTTTTTCGTATAAAATTCTATTTATCTTTGATTGGCTATTGTGGCCCCACTTTATTCCTGGGAGGAAAGAGGGGTCATGATTTGAACAAACTTGAATCTACACTACCTGAATTTACAATTTACACTACCTCAGGATACTTTCACCTAAGTTTCATCTTTTCTGAGTCAGTGGTTCTTGAGAAAAAGATTTTTAAAGATTTTTCCAATATATTTCAAAGTAAAATTTTGATTCCCTATCGTGGCCCCACCATACTCCCGGGGCCATGATTTGAACAATTTAGAATCTATGCTACATTAGGAAGATTTTGTTATGTTTCAGCTTTTCTGGCCCAGTGGTTCTTGAGAAGAAGACGTTTAAAGATTTGTCCTATATATTTCAATATAAAACTTTGTTTCCCTATTGCGGTCCAACCCTACCCCCGGGGGCCATGATTTGAACAATTTAGAATCTACACTACCTCAGAAAGATTCCCAGCTTTTCTGGCCCAGTGGTTCTTAAGAAGAAGATTTTCTAATGACCCCTCCCTATTTTTGTCTTTTCTTGATTATCTCCCCTTGGAGGAAGGCTTGGCCCTTCATTTTAACAATTTAAATTTTCCTTTACCCAAGAATGCTTCGTACCAACTTTGATTAAAATTGGCCCAGTGGTTCTTGAGAAGAAGTTGAAAATGTGAAAAGTTTACAGACAGACGGACGGTCGGACGACGGACAACGCCGATCAGAAAAGCTCACTTGAGTTTTCAGCTCAGGTGAGCTAATAAAAATTCTTAAGAGCTGATTATTTGCTCGTAGTTCACTATAGTTCCGATGCATTCTTTGTACAAAGCAAGTTTTTAAAGGTAACATATCAGATTGTTACCCCGCCGAGGTCAACAATGGTTTTCGCTGGGTAACAATTTCACATCACCCTAAAAACGCAATATTTTTGTAATATGACATTTGTTGTCAAAATTGATTTTCTTCAATGAAGGTTTGTTTTGGAGAGATAAATCGAGAGTAAAGGAAATGGTAACGAACATGTTAAAATGTTTAAAAAATGTGGTAAAATATATCGACATATGACCTGAAAAATATACGGCCACGCCTATGACCGCCCCCAGGATTGATATACACAATACGATGGCAGTGATGATGATACACCGTCGACATCCCTCAGGCTGACTATTAGAGGATCTATAACTTCCGCTGTCACTTCCTGGAAAACAAAATAAACGGGAATTCAGGGTCTCATACTCCGATGTTTTCCATGTTACATTTAAATTCATTCAATATACTGTCATTGATATATAAATGTATTCAAAATCATACTCTACATATCAGTTCAATCGCACCTATACAATTTTTTTTTTTCAATTCGACATTCTGAACTTATACTGGCAAACTGTTAATCTCTTGACTTTTATTACATTTTCAACAGTGAAATACTGTAATTTATTTCCTGAATAAAAGTGGTATTCTAACACAGTGTGAAAGGATATCAAAATGGTATTCTCACAGTGTGAGAATATCAGAAGTGCGGCAAAACTTACGATTTTCCTTCCCTTCACGAAGAGTGTTTTTTTTTTAAATCCCTGGCCTGTTATAAGATAGAGTTAATGAGCCATCCTGACAGAGACTAATAGTTATACTGCCAATTTTTTTCCATACATGTCGTTAAAAACCTTTTGCTTAAGTTTTTCAGTGTCGCAATCGCTTAGCTATGACGTCTCAACCGCTCAACTATGACGTCACAGCCTATGACACTGTGTTACGGAAAAGACAGAGGCAAAGGGAAAATCCAAGAAAATGTAATAAACAGAAAATTCAATGTTTTGTAGATGAATATGGAATTTATTCCACTCGTGAGACAGGATTTTTTGATATTTTTACGAGTGCTTCGCACTCGTGAAATTATCAAAAAATCCTGTCCCACTCGTGAAATAAATTCCATATTCATCTACAAAACATTGAACATCCTCTATTTAGTTTGGATAAGATATAAATAATTTAACAAGTCAGAAATTCGTGATTTTAAAAAAGCATCTCTCTTCAAAATTTATGAGTTCGGTAAATACATATTCCGAGTAATAACAAACCTTTAAGTCTGTAGGAAGAGGTCGTGCTACCGAAGTGAGAAAACTTTCCCCTGAGACCGTGACCAGGAATGAAGGAATTGTCGTACATCATATAATTGTCGTAGGCTAGGTTGGGGTCAACAGTGGACCGATCCGAGTAGGAGGGATTATCGAAATACTCACTTCTTTTATACGACATGACTGAACAAACTCCACTTTAATTCCAGTATGGCTCTTGTAAAACAGTTATTGTGAAAAACAATTTTCCCACATACGAAAAATCAATCAAGGCAAAATAAAACTATAAGTGAAATATATATAAATTAGGGATGTCAACGAGTACCCGGTTAACCGGGTACTCGATCGAACGTCCGAGTATCGAATACTAAAATCGGTACTCGGTTACTCGGATGTATATTTTTTTTTCCATATTTCAAAGTGCATATATTTATTAAAAACTTATCAAAAAATGCTATTTAAATCTTATGCATTGACCATGTCTTTACAGTAATTAGCGTCACCTACACCAGTTAATACCCGTTATCGTCTGTGGCTGTGTACATGTATATACAGTAATTATCGTGACCAATCACTGGACACCGTTCACAGCTGTTCTCGCCTCTTGTGACCCTAATTTGTGGATGGCTTTAATGATCATCGTTTAATTAATTAAACTATAATTAATTTTCCTTATATAGATAATTTCATTATCATATGGTAGCAAATCGGACATACATAGAAATACCGTTACCAATTCAAAAGTGAAGAACTATTTTAAAATAACAAAAGATTTAAAAAATGTTTAAAGTCTGCTGTGCATAGTAAGTTTAGCGTGTGAAAATTAGCGACATCAATCAACCAGACTTGTAAGAGATTTATTAGGACCCGACACACCAAACCACACTTATAGTAGATGAGTTTTTTGCATAGATCAGATTAATTTGAATTACGCAAGAAGTTGTAGAGTGTTTCGGCAATTAAGTAGCCTCATCAGGGGTCACAGGCACATAATAAGATGTTTATTTTAAGTGAAACCTGATTATCTCGTCGCCTTTGTTCTTGTGTTTTCTGTAAGCGATGATTAGTTGAGAATTGTTTGATACATAAATTAAGTACCCAAAAATTCATTTTCGTTGGCCTCGATGTTTATATATATGCATTATAAACGACTGATTGGGTAAACAGGTCTCGATAAGATTAATAAACTTTTACATGTATACACACTTTTTTCGAGTACCCGGGTACTCGATCGGAAAATCGTCCGAGTAACCGATTATCAAATATTGACCGATTTGACATCCCTAATATAAATATATATAAAACTAAAAGTGAAATATATATATATATATATATATATATATATATATATATATATATATATATATATATATATATATATATATATATATATATATATATATATGTATTTCACATTTAGTTTTATATATAGTTATATATGACATATTTTTTTCCATGTAGCTCTATTCACAAGAAGACTAAAAAAGAAGATAGAAGTTAGAAACATTCCGTTTAATATCTTAAGCAGAAGATTACATGCATATATAATTATGTACTTTGATTTCTCATGACAAGAAAAAATTAAGAAAACCATGAAACATGCCTGAGAAATCACACTTATAATTTTCCAGAGCAGATGTCACACGAGTTCAATCTGCACTGTCACCATAATCAGAGCTAAGTCTTAATGACATACGCAACGTAGTTTTAATTTTATTGTCTTTTCCCCTGGAGTTGAAGAGTTCCGATACTTAAAGAACTGTGTGCTACATTTTAATGTATGTATATATGCTATTGTGCACTTCTTCTAAAACAAGTTTGGGTAAGCAAAACATCTAAAATATATGTCTAGTAATTTTTGTATATTTTTCTTTGAATTATACAAGAATTTTCTTCAATTTTTATCTTTTCAAAACCCCTGGTAATTGGATTTTTTTGTCTACGAACATCTGATGGCACTTTAATCTTAAATTAAGAATATCTTGAAATATTATCAGTATAGGTAAGGTACGTTGCGTATGTCCTTTTAAAAAGTATCACTTAATTTACAATGTTTGTTTATAACGATATAATTTGAAAGATAACTGCAAAAGATACACATGCATGTACAATTCACAGTGCTCAAGGGTGATTTAATTAATATCATCAAAGCATTGCAGGACAGCTAGGGTAACTTGTTTAAACAGAAACTAACACTTCACAAACTGACCAATTACCCCCTCAATCTCAATCCGGAGAGTCATGATTACCTCCAAAGCTATGCGAAAACGCTAAATTATCAACATTTAGTGCAGAGGCTTCTCTAATAAAAATGAATTTTGAGAAATTGTTTGGTTTAAACATATTTTATTGTAATTTCTAATTACAAAGGGGTTGGGCTAAAAATCTAAAAATTTATTACGCCCTCTCCCTACATGTAAATTACAAAGATTAGATTAGGTCACTGTTAAATATGTACATTCAAAATATTCAATATTTGTGAAATTGTTTAAGAAACAGGCGAAACGCTAAAATATCAACATTTATGTAGAGGTTGAAAATGAATTTTAAGAAACTTGCGTTTAGATTTACATACTAGCACATTTAAATTTTTTCGGATTACAGATTTTCTGACCAATTACCATTGTTCCGACCGAGTAATCAGTATACAGGTTACAAATTGCCATCCTTAATAAATACACAACAATATATATATATATATATATATATAGAGAGAGAGAGAGAGAGAGAGAAAGAGAGAGAGAGAGATTTAAGTCTGAACTCTAAAAATTGATGATTTTGCAGACATAAGTTTATAAAAAAAAATATAAAAATGGAAATTGTAATGATCATTAATTGGCTCTCTCTATTTCAAATAGAAAACGTACCCACAGTGAAATACAAGGTGAATTATACATTATTGTAGATAGTCAGGACGTATTTAAAATCATATTTGAGAACATTTTTTTCTTTTCTAAACATTTTCCTTTCTTTTGATTAAGGAGGGAAACAAGTTTACATTGATGAGATTTATAGAGATGGACAGGAGTTATCTTAACTATTAAAAGAAAACAAGAGGCCCAAGGGCCTTACCGATCACCTCAGTATAATACAACTCTGTAAAGGATCCACTGAAATATGAAATAAAATAAATTGAGAGATGACGATATGTCTCCTGAAAGCAAGAGAAATAGGGTAGTCAAGAATCAACAAAAAATAGTAAGTCTAGTCCTGAGTAATAAATCGTAAAGTAGATTTATTGACTTGATAGTACTACTACACTCCCTACTGTCACAATCACTATGCAGACTAAACAATTCAATGGTGCTTGAGAACATGTAATGTAGTAAGCCCTACATATTCCATCACATATTGGCCTAACTTGGTCTTTGAAGAATAATTATACATGTATAAAGTATGAAGATCATGCATTTTTGTCTCATTTTTATACCTATTATTTACAAGTCTAGTGCTTTTTGTATTATACATTACAAAGTGTTTAATTCTTTATTCAATTTTACTTTAATATCAATTATATTATTTATAGTTATTAATTATCATAAGTAAATAGCAAAGGGAAATAACTTCTCTCAGTAGAGTACAATTTTTCCTACAATATCAATAGAGCCCTGCCCAGCACCAGAACTCTTGAACCAGTGGTCCAGAATTTCACAAATCTGGTTAAAACTCCCTTGCCCATTACAACTCTGTACAATGTTTGTCTCCTGGATGCCCAGGAGCAGAAATTTGAAAGAATTAATACTTTCACTATATACATGTAATCCATAGAACCCCATCCTAACACGGGGACCCCTGAACAAGAGGCCATGAATTTCACAATTTTGAAAGAGGCATCCCTACTTATCATAACCATGCACTTAGTTTATCTGCTTAATACATGTACTTAAGAGCAGAGTATATTTTCAAAGAAATACTACATTTTCACTATATTATGAATAGAACCCCCCTCCCCCCACCAAGACCTCTAACCCTGGGGTCATGATGATAAATGTCACAATTCCGGAATAGGCATCCTTGCTTATGTACTTATTTTGATTTTGAATGCTTAATAACATGGAGCAGAGAATATTTTCAAAGAATTTATGCATTTTCACTATATAATCAAAAGAGCCTCACCCTAACACCAGAACCCCTTGATCAAGGGGCCATGAAATTTATAATTTTGGAAGAGGCACCCTTGCTCATAATAACTATGCATTAAGTTTGTTAGCTTTTTATCCAGAAGCAGAAAAGAAGATTTTAAAAGAAATAATGCATTTTCAATATATAATCGACCCCCCCCCCCCCAATAAAACCAGAAATCCTAACTCAGGGGCCATGAAATTCATAATTTTGGAAGAGGCACCATTTTTTCATGTTAGTAGTTTATTTACAAAATATTCATGAGTATAGAAAAAGATTTTATGCATTTTCACTATATATTCAATATAGCCCCGCCCTAACACTAGAATCCCTGATCCAGAGGCCATGAAATTTACAATTTTGGAATATGCGAACTTGCTCATCATAACTATGCACTACGTTTGTCTGCTTAATACCCAGAAACAAAGAATTTTTTAAAATAATTAATGCATTTTCACTATATAATCAAATACACCCCCAAATTAGAACACCTAACCCTGGGGCAACAAATTTCACAATTCTGGAAGAGGCACCCTGCCCATCATACATGTAACTATGCATGTAGTTTATCCGCTAAATATACAGGAGAAGAGGATTTTAAAAGAATTTATGCATTTTCATAATCTGATCTAAGAGTCCCATCCTAACTCCAGAACCCCTGACCCTTGGGCCATGAATTTCATGGTAGAGAGCTTACTACAATTATGGCAACAGTTCAATTGTGTGACATTCAGCAGTAAAGAAAGGGTTTTTGAAGACAACACTAATTTTGATGGTTGTAGCCCCACCCCTCAGGCGCCCGGGGGAAGGGGGTGTCCACGAAATTCACAATTTTTGTTTCCTTTCACTCGTATAGGTTATATACCGAAATTGGTTGGAATTGGTTATGCGGTTCAAGATAAGAAGCTGAAAATGTTTAAATGCTAAAGGACGACGCACATCGCACAACGCACGACGACGGACAAAAACAGATTGCAATAGGTCACCTGAGTGACTAATATCGAAAAACCCTACATGATGCTTTTCTTCTATCCGAATGTGAGTCAACAAATAACTAACTTTTGTACAGTTCGTTTGGAAAACTTATTTTCAAACTACTTCATTCTTACAGAAAATTGCAATAAAATTGGGGCGTTTACAAACACAGTATACATTTTCCAACTGATTAAGAAAAAGATCCTTATACAGTATTCTAAAGCATGCAGTTTAATGAATACATTAGGTAGATAACGATACATCTGTAAATAAAATAGTGATCTCAATTATATCGATTACGATCATCAATTGAATTTGTTTCATATAAAGAAAACTAATTGTTCAAGATAGTATGTTAGAGTTAAAAAGAGAGTAACCTTTGTGTCGTATTTTACCATTATACATCGTGATATATTATGGATTATGTTTGTTTGTTTGTTTGTTTGTTTATTGTTTAACGTCCCTTTCGAGAATTTTTCACTCATATGGAGACGGCACCGGTGGAGAGCTACAAATTTTGACCTATACTCGGTACTCGCAGTGACGGATCTTTTTCGTGCCAGCACCTACTGTGACACAGGACCTCGGTTTATACGGTCTCATCCGAAGGACCGGTCTCCACGTCCCACAGTGGGATTCGAACCCGCGACATAAGAATCAACTCCTTACTCTGCGACCCTAGAACGAACGCTCTAACCACTGCGCCACATGAGGGACTATTTTGGATTATGAAGTAGAAATTAGTTTGTATTTGCCCCTTATCTGAATGTTATAGGAAATTTCCATATTTCCTGTTATCGGATTAACAAGTCATTTTAAAGTCCCAATCAATGTGGGTAAAAATAACAAGAGCCCCTGGACTACAACGCTCACCTGAATCATATTTTCCCTCTTTATTCCCATGAAAAACTCCGAACAAATTATTATGGCCCCATCCTTGTCCAAATGGGTTTTAATTTACCTGAAGTAGAATCCACAAAACATGTGAATGCTTAGAAATTTTTGCATGTCCTATTGATTCAGTGTACGTGCTACTCTTTTCTTTTATTTCCTATCTATTCTCAAATAAAACTCAGGTTCCGGGGCCATAAAACTTAGATGAGCTCACTTTTGATCCCAGTCTCACTTTTCCACTATACATTCCCTTTACAAAAGTGAGACTGGGATCAAAAGTGAGCTCATTTAAGTTTTATGGCCCCGGAGGCTGGACCCCATTTTACTTAAGAACTTACGACTAAGATAAAAATTTAAATCTGCTTTTAAATTTCTAATTCGCATTAAATAGCAATTGGTTTCAATATTTTAAAAAGATATGTAGAAAGATACTTTTCCGCTAGCAATTTTAAATAGAATAATTAATTTGGCAAAATTTTACAATCAACTAAAGTTTTTTGTCTTAGTTGTAAGTTCTTTTGTAAAACCTAACAATAAACTGGAAAAAAAAATCCGATGCTGGTAAGAGTTAGAAAGGTGAAGATAACGAACAGTAATCAATCTTCAAAAATCTATAAACAATGCAAATCTGTGAACATGGCATAAACACGGACCCTGGAAATTAGCTGTTAGCTGGCCCTTATCATTTGTAGTCAGTAAAATATCTAAATATGAAACAGATGTGGCAGACTCCGTGGTGTCTTTTATTTCAATTTCACTAGGATTTATCGAGTTGACATATGAATCGAAGTAACTAGTGTTAATTGATAATATGCCGTCGATATATCTAAATCTCTAGTTGAAGGCCACAGCAAGTGTTTTCTTCTTTTCAAGTAGAAGAATCTGAAGAAATTCTGCTTCATAGGAATATAAAAGCATACCCATTTTCTTTAATTCAAAATCTCGAACAAGCTAACACAAGGAATTTATTTATGAACGATAAGAAATGACCTTGAACTTTTACGATATGTAAGATAAAAGACATATGTAAGAGAGCGAGAACCCTAAATTTATCACCCATTAATAAAAAAAAAATACATTTCCGAGGCATGTGTATTGTATTTAGAGGTACCAAACAATAAATAGATACATACGATCAACAATAGATATAAATTGATATCGTTGTCATTCCTACTCTTGATGTATATAGTTCACAACAATAAAATATTTCATTTGCATTTTCTTAGGATTTGTTCATCGACATTCAACTTATTGCTTACATGATTATCCCGCGAGATTTGTACATTTTCCGACTTTTTCACAAAAGAGCGCACTAAGAAGTATAACTCTTCCATAGTGGAAATAGAACGTGCAAGAAGTTTTAATGTTGCATCAAGCACCATATCTAACGTATAAAACAGATACCAACAGCATGGTACAACAAATGATCGCCAAATATATGGCAGTATACGCGTGACATCAGAAGCACAGGATCGCTTCGATTCATTGATTTTCATAATCTTCATCAACGTTCCACAATGTCGTCGTCTGCAGAATTAGCTAGCCGTGAACAACACAGAATATCAAACAAGGCCGTTTGCAATTGCCGGAATTTGAGCCAGAGGACTTATTCATGCCGTTGCTCTGAATCCAGAACACCACAAATATCGACTTTACAGGTGTCAGACCCGCAGAGTATGGCCACAGTCACACCGCTGAAAAGTTTGGTAGCTCCAGGACTTTTTGAGAATGACATTAGAACTTACGGATGGACAGATGGACGGACGGAGATGCCCAAATTAATATCCTCCACTTCAGTTAAAGGGGGGGGGGACAATTAAATTAGCACCCGGAGTTTCACATTTTGAGTCCCTTCTGTCATTTTAGACGTCCTGATTATTAACCCTAATGTGATATTGTGCAATATGCAACTTCACCCAAAGCCCTTGGATTATAAAGAGATTTGTAATTCAATCATTAAAGCATGAAACAGGTGTGCCCTTTAAGGAAACGGATACCGATCAAAGTCTTCAAATGACTGGATCAACACTTCGCCTAGGTTTTTATTAGACTTTAATTTTAAAAGAACAAGTTTCTTTTTTATTTCGGGGTTTCAATCGTGACAGATTTCTATCACTTTAGCTATTTTTAAAAAAAAATCAAGTCAATTTTTACTGTACAGATTCATTTATACATGTGAAATGATTATTTATGAACGATTCTCTCCCAAAGATATGAAAAGTTCTGTATGGATTTTTTTTTTCTTTATAGTTCTGCACATGCAAGACATTTTCAGGAAATTGTACTTTTGTTCACGGATTTCGCAGAATTTGTGCGTCCACCTGTCATTCTTTCACATATACCTTAACATAGGTCATAATAGATACATCTGCAGGTTTTTTTTTTTTTAAATTTCACATGTGCATTACCGGTGACAAGATCTTTCCAAATATACCATGACTTTTGACTTCGTGAACTTGAATTTTGACCTTCTTTTCAAAAGGAGATGGGTGAACAAGGCCCACAGTATGCTTATAGCTTCAGTTATATTCTCCCTCACTTCGTTCTACCGAATATAAATTAATGAAGTGCTAAATTAATAAAACACAACACATATTAAGTATAGGAACGCTGCTCGCTAGTGCTTTTATTCCATTATAAACTGCTAACAGATAACCATAACACATTAACTAATACAACTGTATAGCCCAAATTCATTGCACTCCATTGGATTTGTATCACTATCAGCCATATCTTTAAATCCTAGCGAGCGAGCTTAGAGTGCCGTGCTACCGCATGGCCTTACTATTTATACCCTATATAACCACGTGACTTTCAAAGATATATAAACAAATATAAGTTCACAAAAAAATAATTTTAATAATTATATACACATAGAACGTAATTTATATGCGTAGATTCTTCGTAACATTCAACTGCTTTGATACAGAATCCTTAATATAATTGTCCCTTGAAAATTTTGTCTTCCAACGACCATGTATTTTTAATAACCTGTCATTTACCCCACATGAAGCTGCAGAAGTAGCGCCACCGCTACGTAAACTATGTAGACCAAACAGTTTTGGATCCAAACCAATGGACGATAAAGAATCAAGTAATATTTCACGTGCATGCCCTGGTGTAAGAAATAGGCTTGTTGATATTACAAAGTCTGTGACATTTATCTGATTTGAAATAACGTACAGACCTAAAAACGAAATCGTCTGGTTTTTCTGATATTTCCGCTAATTGTAAATAATGTTTTGTCCAAAACACGGGGCATGTAGCATTACCTGTACTTGCAATGAGAACATCATTACCCCGTCTATAAATGTCAGTTTTACTACTCTCAACATGTAAAAATCATGAAAAGAAATATTTCTAACTCTTAAATTAGCTAATTCATTAAACCTTAAAAATCCCGCAAACCCCATCAGAAACATAGCACACACTCTTACACTTAATAAGTCACTTTTTCGACTGCCATCACCGTATTTGTTTATGATCTGCTCCAAAATTTCGGGCGTTATGGGTTCTTTCTTCTGAATTGGTTTACAAAGGATTCTTTTTCCCCCTTCCATAACCATATGTAGAATTTTTGTATCACACGGATTAACGCACACATTGAAATCGTGGAACCACTTGATACTGTAAAAATAGGCTGATAACACTGATTCTGACACCGACTGCTGCACGAGACTGCTAAGAAAAACGGCCACCGTACTCACTGCCGCGGGTAAATAAGAAACACCATGATCTGAACACCAGGTCCTAAACTTTTTAAAATATGCGTCGTACATTTTATTTGAACTATCACTCTTCCCTTTTCTGATTATGTGCTGAATATTTGATGCTGCTGAATAAAGTCTGCTGTCCTTTTTCATTTCCTGAATTTCTGTCCAAACACTGCGCATCTATGAAAAAAAAATGTTCTCATATTAAGGTTATGAACCACCAATCACATCTAAATACATGCAGATCGACTTAATAATTTCATCACAAAAACTCTTGTTTTTAAACAATTAGACAAATCTTTTTGCATATGCTGCGTAATTTTTTGCACATGGTGCCATTGCTAATAAATCAATTCACACAAGCTTTGCACATGGTGCATGCATTTACATTGTACATTGAATTGCACGTGGTGCTCAATTGTTTAACCTCTCAAAATTTACTTTCAAAACCAGCACGTTACTCTGAAATTTTTCTGATGCAAAAATACTGTTTTTGTCTGAACCAGCTGTGAAAAATTTTGTAGGCCTTTTATATTCATAAAACTTCAGCACAAAATCGTGAAATTTAGTTTACCTTTCATTCCAAACCATCGGCCAAAACAAAACGGAAATCCATTTTGGAATTATTAATGTACCAAAATTAATGCTTTACATATTTGCATATGATTGATAACTTTGCATATCAAAGCAGGTGGGGGTACAATCCAACAATTTTCATCAGCCCAATTTTGTGCAAACGCATCAACCCCTGAAGACCCGGGAGTCCAAAATCTAGAATAAAATTTTTTAACCTTTCTATTCTTACTATCTGCAAAAAAATCACATGTATATTCTCCACAAACTTCATTAAAAAAATTAAAAATTCTGTTTGAAACTCCCCAATCATCATAATCCTAAATCTTGCTTAACTCATCTGCAGCTGTTTTCATAGTTTTAGGAATCCATTCTAACTCTAATTTTATAGAATGCGCAACGCACAAACCAAACATTTCCAAAGCAAGCTGATGCAGCTTGTAATTCATACTACCCTTAGAAGCAATAAGTACTGCATTTCGATTATCTGTATACACTTTAACAAGCCTACCCGACAGATAATTATGCAAACTTTCAATAATCACACAAATAACTTTTATTTCTCGTCACGTAGAACTTTTTAATTTTTCTGAATCACTCCACATGTAATGCACAACCTTTTCATTTTGTTCTTAAGAAAAACCTGCTCCCGGAAAAGAACTAGCATCCGAAAATAAAACTTTTGCGGGTGTTCTTCTAAACCATGTGATTTTTGATCTTGGTAAAGTGCCCAAATTCTTATACCAAAAAAGCAATTCAATAATACAGTCACGTGACGTATTCAACACACAATCCCAACTAGTTCTCTTACACAATGCCATGCTCAAATGTCGTGTCATCAGCTGACAAATATTACCTAATGCAGATTTCAATGAAATTACCTTTCCCACAATGGAAGCGATATTTACTCTACTTATATTGTTCACTATTGACGCAACAACAGAACGGATACTGTCAATTTTTTCATTCGGAACTTCTAAAATGCCATCCTTCAGATTCCATAAAAATCCTAACCAAATCATTTTATCTACTGGAATAAACTGAGACTTTTCAATATTAACCTGGAACCCTGAGTGATCTAACGTTTTTTGCAGAAACGCGGCTATTTCTAGACAAGAATTGTAATCAGAACACATCCAACCATCATCGAGATAAACTACGACCGGAATGCTATGAGATCTCCAATATTTTACCAACACTCTGACAACTTTTGTGAAAATATGCCCCGCAGAAGAAAGCCCAAAAGGCAAAACAGTAAATTCAGAATATTTCTGTTTTCCTTGAAATTCCCAACTAAACCCTAAATACTTTTGGAATTCAGGATGTACATCTATATATATGGTGATAACCGGATTTTAAGTCGAATTTAATCATGAATTTTCCTTCTTTAGCATATAACATAGCTTCCTTAATTCCCTCAAATTTATTTTTTTGTTTCTCGATAAACTGATTAACATGTCTGAGATCTAAAAACAAGACGTTTTTTACCAGACGCGTTAACAGATACTGTCAAAGGATTAACTACAAAAGATGGTTCATGAACCTCTCTAATACATCCATTTTTAATTAAGTCTGAGATAGCCGAGCAAACAAATTCTGTATGATTTAATGAAGACCTGTTATTTTTTAAAATAATACTAGATGGAAGTTCTTTGAAAGGGATAGAATACCCGCATCTTATAGTATTCAAAATAAAACTATTAAAATTTAAGCTCAGAATTCCAGAAATTTATGCTTTTCGTGAGCTTGGATTTAACACTGACCATCTTAACATTTTGCTCATATTCATATTGCTCATTTAAATCAAACATATACTCAACTTCACTATTTTCATTGCTTAGAGGTTCCACTTGTAGTTGATGTTGACAAGGAGGGGATGGGCTGTCCTTTAAGGTAGGGACAGTCTCTGACCATGTGTCCGACTTGCCGACAGTAGAAACATCCGCCACGATCTCTTTGGAACTGGAATCCTGTAGTTCCGACCCTTGTAGCCCCTGTATTGAATTTTCGGAGGAATTATACGACTGGCTAAAGCCACGAAAAAAGTCACTGGGCGCAAAACTGCCTCTGCGTCTCTCATATGGTTTGCTTCTGAAGGAACGTTTTCTTGCAGCGCGTCCCACCGCGTAACGAAGCTTAGCGGCATCTTCAGTATTATCCGCCAAGGGTCATCGATATACTCGTGCACAGTATCCCATCCGTGACGGTCGGCGATTTTTAAAATTTTGTTTCTCTGCTGTAGGGCAGTCTTTTCTTCCGCAATAACTGCTGCGGCCTTTGTAAAATCCCCCTCTGAATGAGTACTTCAATTTCAGACAACTTAGAAATTCTATCTTGGTTAAAAACGAATTGAATCTTATGCCCCTCATGCTTAAATTCAAATGTTTGTCCGGACTCAGGCACTTGTCCTCCACTTTTCAAGGCATTACTTTTTCCTAGTTGTTCTTTAAGTCCCGTAATTGTACTCACGATCACACTACTTTTTCTAACGCTTTATTGAGTGAAGCACTAAACAGCGAAACGGCCTCCTCGTTTGAGAGCCCAAATTCATTGCACTCCATTGGATTTGCATCACTATCAGCCATATCTTTAGATCGTAGCGAGCGAGCTCAGAGTGCCGTGCTACCGCATGGCCTTACTATTTATACCCTATATAACCACGAGACTTTCAAAGAAACTTTTCGAACACACTACATAATACCATGCCGCACATAATTTTAAATATATAAGAATCATAATCAATTTGTGAGTTTAGTATTTAGAGTAAAGTTCTCATTATTGAAATTTATGAAATTAATGATAAACAAAACTTTCCAGAGGAAATTTTCTAGGCAAAAATTATTCTGTTGTTAAAAAAATAGTGTGGTATTCGTGGGGTTTGAACCCTAGCAATAAAAATCCTAAGTATCATTTTCCTTTGCGACTAACACGCTAACCACTACGCTACACAGCTATTGATGAATTGTGACATTTGATTATGTTTGTGATATGACCCTTGACTATAGATGCGAATGTTATGTTATAAAACTTAAGTGTATTTTTAAGGTATATATAGTAGGTCTTTGCTCCATGTTTTCTTTGTTTGTTTGTGTTTGTGTTTTTTGTTTTTCACAAACTTTGAGGAAAAACTTTGACAAATATGGAGTGAAGACCCACTCATATCGAAAAATTGTGTTTTACTATGAGAAAATGATCCTTGTTTGCCCTCTCTAGTGTGTGCATGCTATTTCATAGGCAAATAATTTCAATCTTGGTGAGATTTTTGCAAATTGTGGAGATTTTATGTAAAGTGTACTTTAATTTTAGATGAAATATCAAAGAAAATTTTGTCATAATTGAGATTTAACTTTTCACCTTCATGCTTGTTGCACAACAGGCATTTCGCTTATCTTCTTTTATATTGGTTATAACTTTTTC
The DNA here is from genome assembly GCF_033153115.1 of Saccostrea echinata. Classification (NCBI taxonomy): domain Eukaryota; kingdom Metazoa; phylum Mollusca; class Bivalvia; order Ostreida; family Ostreidae; genus Saccostrea; species Saccostrea echinata. Next base: position 16,767,868 of record NW_026889796.1, on the reverse strand, counting down.
ACAAGTGTCAAGACTTTTCTGAATATACTGTGATTTTTTTTTACTTTATGACCTTGTCTTTAAGTTTGACCTAAAAAATAACATTGTAATAACTTTTGAATGAGAGAAGATAGGGCTCTCATATTTTACATACGCATAACCTGTGACGAGACCTATTTGATTGTACTAAAATTTTAGAACTCTTGAATCTGATCTTGAAGTTTGAAGCAGTTTTTCACAAAATTGATCTTCACCGTAATTTTTTCACCAGCACATATTAAAATTTAAAAAGTCTAACTATTTTTGTATGATGGACAGACAAGACAGAATATGTTATAGATCACTGCACCTCGACCAATAGGACCAAGTGGAGGATGACAATTCTCTGGATTTAAGTTTGGATTTAAATTGTTACATTCATCTTATTATTCTGGAAAATGGATAAAATAATATAAAAAGGAATCAAGGCGGTGAAAATTGAAAAACTGGAGGGTAAAAACTACTATACGCCGCCTATATTGCGGTTTAATTTAAATAAATATATTAAAGCTTAATGTCTCGGGGGTCCTTTTTTTTTGTTTGGTTGGTTGTTTTTTTTTTTTTTTTGTTTTTGTTTTTTTTTCTTTGACTTAAATTCGGTAAAAGTATGAGAGAGTAATGTAGAGAGCAACATTTATACATACGAATTGTACACTGCAATAATTATTTGCAGTACCACATAAAAAAAAAGAATACCATGGATTTTCTTTTAAAATGAAAGACGTGTTACGTATTAATTTCAGAAGTATAAATACTTGACTAAATAATGATGTCCTTTTGTGAGAGGTGGGATCTGATCCGACCCATTGTTACTGTTTTATGTCACGTCAACGACGCATATTTTGAACCCTAGCAATAAAAATCCTAAGTATCATTTTCCTTTGCGATTATCACGCTAACCACTACGCTACACAGCTGTTGATGAATTGTGACATTTAAATTATGTTTGTGATATGACCCTTGACTATAGATGCGAATGTTATGTTATAAAACTTAAGTGTATTTTTAAGGTATATATAGTAGGTCTTTGCTCCATGTTTTTTGTGTTTGTGTTTTTTCCCCCCAAAAAATGTATATTTTTTCACAAACTTTGAGGATAAACTTTGACAATTACGGAGTGAAGACCCACTCATATCGAAAAATTATGTTTTACTATGAGAAAATGATCCTTGTTTGCCCTCTCTAGTGTGTGTATGCTATTTCATAGGCAAATAATTTCAATCTTGGTGAGATTTTTGCAAATTGTGGAGATTTTATATAAAGTGTACATGTACTTTAATTTTAGATGAAATATCAAAGAAAATTTTGTTAAAATTGAGATTTAACTTTTCACCTTCATGCTTGTTGCACTATAGGCATTGCGCTCGCTTTCTTCACTCATCTTCTTTTATATTGGTTATAACTTTTTCACAAGTGTCAAGACTTTTCTGAATATACTGTGATTTTTTTTTTTTTTTACTTTATGACCTTGATCTTTAAGTTTGACCTAAAAAATAACATTGTAATAACTTTTGAATGAGAGAAGATAGGGCTCTCATATTTTACATACGCATAACCTGTGACGAGACCTATTTGATTGTACTAAAATTTTTGACCTCATGGCCCTGATCTTGAAGTTTGAAGCAGTTTTTCACAAAATTGATCTTCACCGTAATTTTTTCACCAGCACATATTAAAATTTAAAAAGTCTAACTATTTTTGTATGATGGACAGACAAGACAGAATATGTTATAGATCACTGCACCTCGACCAATAGGACCAAGTGGAGGATGACAATTCTCTGGATTTAAGTTTGGATTTAAATTGTTACATTCATCTTATTATTCTGGAAAATGGATAAAATAATACAAAAAGGAAATCAAGGCGGTGAAAATTGAAAAACTGGAGGGTAAAAACTACTGCACACCGCCTATATTTCGTTTTAATTTAAATAAATATATTAAAGCTTAATGTCTTGGGGGTCTTTTTTTTTTTTTTTTTTTTTTTTTTTTGGTTGGTTGGTTGGTTTTTTGTTGTTGTTTTTTTTTCTTTGACTTAAATTCGGTAAAAGTATGAGAGAGTAATGTAGAGAGCAACATTTATACATACGAATTGTACACTGCAATAATTATTTGCAGTACCACATAAAAAAAAAAGAATACCATGGATTTTCTTTTAAAATGAAAGACGTGTTACGTATTAATTTCAGAAGTATAAATACTTGACTAAATAATAATATTCTTTTTGTGAGAGGTGGGATCTGATCCGACCCATTGTTACTGTTTTATGTCACGTCAACGACACATATTTTATTAATCTGATAAAATCAGAGATGATACAGAATGCTGTAATACTTACTATAATGCATTATCAATGATAGTACTCAATTATTAAATTTTATACTTGTATTCATCGAAATTCTATGCAATATTAATGCATTATCAAATCTATAGTACGCAATTCTTTTTTACTTGTATTCACTATAAATTGTATACAATAATAAAGCATTATTGACAGTACTAATACACCCTTTTTTTTTTTACTTGTATTCACTATAAATTGTATACAATAATAAAGTATTATTGACAGTACTATTTTTGTTTACTTGTATTCACTATAAATTATATTCAATACATGTATGCGTATAATAAATGTTATTCGTTTCGCCATTTTAATGATTTCGTTTCACTCAAATCTTAATAATAAACTATAAGCCATAAGGAAATCTTAGATCTCACCACACTACTATTTATCATGAAATTATTGATTTACATCATCATTACGAATGAATGACCTAGCTTTAATTGTCTATTAGAATAATTAGACCTTTAAAAAGAAACAAAAGTGTTACAGAATCCTTACAAATTAAAAATAAATGACTGCGGTGCAATGATGACAACACTGGTTTTACTTAGATCTAAAAAACATACACGGACATTACACAGAAACACGTACCTTTGAATGAAGATACAGCCACTGATCGAAATATCTTGTATAAAAATCAATGCACTCTGAATATCGATTCCTTATATGCATGACATCGTTCGTTGGACTTTCAATTAAGTTTTTTAAGCAATATTGTCAGGTATATTTAAAGTATTCGAAATTCGGTCGTTACACTTCGTTGCTCATGGGTACCGTAAAATCTACAAATTGCGAAATTAGGTTTGATTTTTTTGTTGGCTTCCGTGTCCCACCTATACAAATCAGGGTAGTTATATTGGTGATGAATGTAGGATTACACACTGTTTTATTTACACCAACTGATCGGTATTTATTTCTTTTAATCAAATGACAACCCTTTCCTCAGGCCCGTAAGAAGCAATTTTAGTTTGGGGGCACTACCAAAACTAACAAAAAATTCCTTGACAAGCGAAAAAAAAAGCCATCAGACGTTATTATTGAGAAGGCACAAGCATATAGTAGTTATGTTTTTCTATAGTATTCTATATATCGGCAAAATTACCCCCCCCCCCCCCGGGTTCCTACGGCCATGTTCCTACTCAATATTTATTTGTGACATGATTAATCTTGAACGTACAAGACTAGTAAATAAAGATCATGAAAACAAGCAAAGTGCTATATATATTTTTGGATCAACAGATATGGTAAAAATAAATATACATTCTCAGGTACATATTCTATGCAAGTTTGATCATTGTTTGGCTTGTAATTACTGGCGATTTATCTCCCCCAAAAAATTCGAACCTGGTTTTTCATCTGGAAAATAGAGGTTACATACAGGTATCCCAGGCGTACTATATTGTACTGATATGCACCCAAAGATGCACTATTCTTCCAAGTTTGGTCGATGCATGACAAGAATAGGAGTATCTTAAAAAACTTGAATATATTCATACACGTGAGCGGATCAAGAGGGTGGGGTGCCACGGGGGTCTGCCCTCAATTATCCTGGATTTTGTAAATCTACAAATTAAATTTACTAAAAAATGACCTTGGACAATAGCCCCCAAAAACGCGGACCCTTTATAAGATTGTAAGGATATAAAAAATATTCAAGCTAGATAATTCACTAAAGAAACTGATTATATTATTTTGGACTTGGTCAAGTGAAGTTTTGATTGACATGTGTGTTTTTTTTTTTATTTCAAGAGTAGGAGTCTTCAGTGGAAGAGCATGACAATTGTGTAAAAAAAAAAAAAAAAAGAGGCCCATGGGCCACATCGCTCACCTGAGCACATTGGCTAGGAAAAAGCACAAATCACTTCAGTATTGAAAAGTTTAAAGGGGGGGGGCTTGGATTTTGAACTACCTGAGGATGCTTCCATATCAATATAACAAATGGCTTTGCTGTTCTTGAGCAGAAGATTTTTAAAGATTTTTTTCTATTTATTCCCTTGTTAAAAATTTGATCCCCCATTGTGGACCCTCCCTACCCCCCCCCCATCATTTGAACAAACTTGAATCTACACTACCTGAGGATGCTTCCATATCAATATGACTAAACATGGCTTTTCTGTTGTTGAAAAGATGTTTTCCTATATATTCTTATGTAAAAATTTGATCCCACATTGTGGCCCCACTCTACCCTGGGGGTTATAATTTGAACAAGCTTGAATCTACACTACCTGAAGATGCTTCCATATCAATATGACAAATCATGGCTTTGCTGTTCTTGAGAAGAAGATTTTTCAAGTTTTTTCCCTATACATTCCTATGTAAAACTATGATCCCCCATTGTGGCCCCACCCTACCCTCAGGGATCATGATTTGATACAAACTTGAATCTGCACTACCTGAGGATGAATCCACATCAGTATGACTAATTGTGACTTCGTTGTTCTTGAAAAGAAGATTTTTCAAGATTTTTTTCTTTATAATTCTATGAAAAAAAACTTTGATCCACCATTGTGGCCCCACCCTACCCCTGGGAGTCATGATTTGTACAAACTTTAATCTACACTACCTGAGGATGATTCCTTATCAATATGACTAATTGTGGCTTTGTTGTTCTTGAGAAAAAGATTTTTAAAGATTTTTTTTTTTTTTTTTATAAATTCCTATGTCAAATTTTGATCCCCCATTGTGGCCCCACGCTACCCCCGGGGGTCATGATTTGTACAAACTTGAATCTACACTACCTGAGGATGATTCCATATCAATATGACTAATTGTGGCTTTGTAGTTTTTGAGAAAAACAATTTCAAAATTTTTCCTACATATTTCTATGTAAAACTTTGATCCCCCATTGTGGCCCAACCCTACCCCCGGGGTCATGATTTGAACAAGCTTGAATCTGCACTACCTGAGGATGATTCCATATCAATATGACTAATTGTGGCTTTGTTGTTCTTGAGAAGAAGATTTTTAAAGATTTTTTTCTATATATTCCTATGTAAAACTTTGATCGCCCATTGTGGCCCCATCCTACCCCTGGGGGTCATGATTTGAACAAACTTAAATCTACACTACCTGAGGATGATTCCATTTCAATATGACTAATCGTGACTTAGTTGTTCTTGAGGAGGAGATTTTTAAAGATTTATTCCTATATATTCCTATGTAAAACTTTGATCCCCCATTGTGGCCCCACCCTACCCCAGGGGGTCATGATTTGAACAAACTTCAATCTACACTATGTAGTGAAGGTCTCACATGAGTTTCAACTTTTACAGCCCAGTGGTTCTTGAGAAGAAGATTTTTAAATGATACCACCAAATTTTCTATAATTCTTAATTATCTCCCCTTGAAAGAGGGTTTGATCCTTTATTTGAACAAACTTGAATTCCCTTTATCCAAGGATGCTTTGTGGCAAGTTTGGTTGAAATTGGCCTAGTGGTTCTGGAGAAGAAGTCGAAAATGTGAAAAGTTTACAGACAGACGGACGACGGACAACATGTGATCAGAAAAGCTCACTTGAGCCTTCGGCTCAGGTGAGCTAAAAAAATCAGTCACCCAAGTCGATCACCCAGGTGACCTATTGCCATTGATCCATCGTCCGTTAACTACGGAAGCCCAATAGTGCAAATCAAAAAAATAAGAAACATAAAAACGAAATTATTATATAAAGAAAACGAAATTATTAAATAAAAAACGAAATTATTAAATAAAAAACGGAATTATTAAATAAAGAAAACGAAATTACTAAATAAAGAAACAAACGAAATTATTAAATAAAGAAAACGAAATTATTAAATAAAGAAAACGAAATTAATAAATAAAAGACAAACGAAATTATTAAATAAAGAAAACGAAATTATTAAGTAAAGAAAACGAAATTAATAAATAAAAGACAAACGAAATTATTAAATAAAGAAAACGAAATTATTAAGTAAAGAAAACGAAATTATTAAATAAAGAAAACGAAATTATTAAATAAAGAAAACGAAATTATTAAATAAAAGACAAACGAAATTATTAAATAAAGAAAACGAAATTATTAAATAAAGAAAACGAAATTATTAAATAAAAAACTGAAACTGAAATACGGAATTTATAGATGTGCATGGTAAGGACCTGAACCCATGAATCATTCCATAAAGCGTACGTGTTATAAAGCATCACTTAGTATTCTACAGACCTGATTTTGTTTCGACATTGAAACAAGTGTGGGGGAAATGAAAAAAAAACTTAGATAAATGTCAAATTGACAAACGTAGAAAAACATTATGTGCTCACAGCCTATAATTTGCATTTGTAAAGTAAATGATTAATAACTGTTCAATTTTGTTTACGGGAATTTGATGCTGTGTCGCAATCGGCATCCCCACAACGTCAAAGTTTGAACCTGTAAGCCTGGACGTAGCGAGGATGGCTGTTTCTGCTTACATAAAATTAATGACATTCCAAAAGAGCTCATGAATCGCTGAAAGGTCAAGGCCTTGCGTATCGTATCGCTGAATTCCCCCCGAACTAAACCTAGTGCCCTATCTGTGTACCCATAAATCTTAGGTTGTTGAAACAATAAAGAGAATGATTTGAATACTTGTTGGATTTGTTATGCAAGTGTGTGCATTGTTTGTTCACAACTATCACTGACTTATAAGTACAGATTGAGAATTTGTCATTTAGAATATGTGAGAACAAATAGTTAATTAGTGCATCACTTCTAATTATGCTTTGATAAATGACCAAGAAATCACAGGCGCTCCCCATGTAATTCTGTAAATGACGAATGATAAGTATATATATATATATAGACATGTAGGTCTACCCCTCAATACTATAAAATCAACCTTGTTGATTTTATAGTATTGAGGGGTAGACCTATATATATATATATATATATATATATATATATATATATATATATATATATATATATATATATATATATATATATATATATACTTATCATTCGTCATTTACAGAATTACATGGGGAGCGCCTGTGCAAGAAATTAGAGGTGTTTTGCTTAATTTTTAATAAAGTAAGCAATCATTAAAATCTACTCATTGTAACAACTTTGTCTTGTTTAATTTTTACACTTGCTCTCTTTAAACAATAATTTATAATGGGTTCCGATCGGTAACGTATCATTTTACAGCATTTTTTGTACTGTGCTATAAATGAAAAAAAAGATGTATAACCATGGGAATGTCCTAAATGTCAGCAGATGTAAACAACGGAATCTTAACAGACATGTATATCTTAAATATTTGTGCAATTTATTAGCATAATCTCTTTGATGTTTCATGTCCAGATTCATTGTTTGCTAATAATTAGACCTTCTGAGTTGAGGGTTTAAGAAAGCTAATACTAACGTAAACTTGTCATCACTGGCCAATTCATCAGACTGGTCAAATTAAGTTCACATTAATCATGTTAATGTAAGATAAAAACATAGATCTAAGCATATTGGATAACCAAAGGTAAAATTCTCCCCTATTCATCTATTATGGTTGTCTACTCCAACTGGTTATGTTATCGATACGGGAATAGCTGAGTGTAAATGCAAATATCAGACTTGTTTTAATGTCGAAACAAAATCAGGTCATAGAACACGTGTGCTTTATGGAATGATTCATGGGTTCAGGCCCTTACCATGCACATCTATAAATTCCGTATTTTAGTTTCAGTTTTTTATTTAATAATTTCGTTTTCTTTATTTAATAATTTCGTTTTCTTAATTTAATAATTTCGTTTTCTTTATTTAATAATTTCATTTGCTTTTTATTTAATAATTTCGTTTTCTTTATTTAATATTTTCGTTTTTCTTTATTTAATAATTTCGTTTTCTTTATTTAATAATTTCGTTTTTGTTTATTTATTTTTGGTTTGCACTATTGGGCTTCCGTAGTTAACGATTAATTATTTTAACATTTTAATTCTTGAAACTACATGTGTACGATTGTATTCAAATTTGATATGAAGCATGTTAGGGATAAGAAGAACATAAATTGTGATTTCATAATCATTGTACCTCTGGGTTCCAGAAGCAGGGCAAAACTGCTAAAAAATAGAAGAATCTTCTTTTCTCCTCCTAAACAACTTGAAGAAGAACTGAATGCATAGTAAGGCATGAAACCTTCTACCGAAGTTGTGTCTTTCAACACTCCCAGTGCGGGAGTTCTTCAGTCCTGGGTGGGACCAAAATGTTCATACAGTGAAAATGTTCTTAATCTTTAAAATTTTTTCTATTTCTACACATCTTCACGGAAAACTAAATGCATAGTCAGGAAGAGCATAAAGCCCTCTACCAAAACTGTTTTTCACTACCTCCAGGACAGATTTAATAAGTTAAATTCAGACCTCCAGCGCAGAGGGTTTTCCTTAAGGACAGGGAGGGTTTTCCTTTAGCGCAGGGCCAAATTTATCATATATTAAAAATGTACATAATCTTTGAATTTTCTCCTTTACTCCTATACATCTTCAGGGAAAACTGAGTGTCGCACTACTGTACGTAACAGTATACTTTACACTTGATTCAGCGGATAAGAATTTTAAAAATTTTGGTAAAGGGTTATGCATTCAATATAATCATTTAATTATTTGCCCAAATCATGCACTTCAGAAAAAAGATTTTCAAAGATATGGAATATTTTTTTTCCATATATGAACAACTTAGCCCCAACCTGAACCAGCCCTGTGGCTATAAATTTCACAATTCTGGTACAATGTTACATGTAAGTGTTTATTATTAAATAGCCCGTTATGCAAATTATTCCACGTTTCTAGCTATCGTTGATGCCCTGGCATACTCTACTAAATAAACAGTGATTCCTTAAGTACTAGTAGCTCTGTCCATATATACAAATAGACCCAAATGAGACGATAGAAGTTAAAACATTCCATCAGTCTTGATTCTGGATCAGAAAACTACGGGTATATATTTTTTATTTAAATTTCAGTAAACAAGAAAAAATTGAGAGAAGTATGAAAAAAAAACTAAAAAAAATCTTTGATAATTTTCCAGAGCAGATGTCACACAAGTTCTTTCTGCATTTTCACTATGATAATCAAAACTACATGTGAACTCTATAGCCCTTAATTCATGACTTAGACTAAGCAAGATAAAAAAATAAAAACTGACACGCAGGTAGTTATTCATATGATAGTACAGGACTGAAGTTGAGTTTGCGAGAGATTACACATGGGGTCCTTGATGTTGTGCTAGAAGGAGATGGGTGAACATGACGAGCGATAAGCCTATAGTGTGACAAACATGAAGATGAAAAATTAAATTTCAATTATATAAAAATTTTCCTTGATATTTCGTCTAACATTAAAATATACTTTATGTAAAATCACTACAATTTGCAAAAATCCCCTAAAGAGTGAAATTATTTGCCTGTGAAATATTAGACACACACCAAAGCGAGCAAAAAGAGTCATTTTCTCATACTATAACACTATTTTTCAATATGAGTGGGTCTTCGCTCCACCTTTTTGAAAGTTAATCCTCAAAGTTTGCATAAAAATATACATTTTTTGGTTATCAAAAATATGGAGCAATGACCCACTATACTTTAAAAATATACTTTTATGACATAACATTCGCTTCTTTTCGAGAAATACTTGAAGTCCACTTAGGCAAAGGGTCATATCACAAACATGATTTAAATGCCACTCTTCATCAGGACTTGTGTAGTCTAGTGGTTAGCGTGCTAGTCTCAAAAGAAAATGATACTCAGGGTTTTTATTGCTAGGGTTCGAACCCCAGAAATACCACATTAATTTTTTTTTTAATAAAAGAATAAATTTTGCCGAGAAAATTGTCCTCAGAAAAGTTTTGTTCATCATAATTTCATGAATTTCAATAATGAGACAATAATAATTGTCAAAATTCACAAAAACATGATTTATGTATATCTGAAGCTATAGGCTTTCTGCACGCTATGTTCGCCCATCTCCTTTACATACACAGGGCATGATTCACACTTGAACAAGAGTGTTTTTAGGTTCTTGCGGAATGCTCCATGTGCTTCAATCTCTCGAAGTTCCAATGGCAGGTTATTCCACAATTGTGCACCTAGTGTGCTTATGGCTCTTGCACCGTATTTGTTTAATGATTTCTTTACTATCAGTTTCCATTTGTCAGATGACGATCTCAAGGTCCTATGTGGCTGGTAAACAGGACATAACTCTCTCATATATGGTGGTACCGAGGAGGAGTGTAGTGACTTGTGTATGGTTGTTAGCAATTTAAACACAACATGTTGTTTTACAGACAGCCAGTGAAGTTGTTGAAGTACCGGCATGATATGGTGTCTGTAGCATGTTCTTGTGAGACAACGTGCAGCGTTGTTCTGAGCCACTTGTTACCGGTGCATGGTTTGATCGGTTATGCCAAGCAGAAGGGCATTGTGATAGTCAAGGTGGGATATGACTGTTGCATTGATGACCTTTGCACATGCTTCCTGGATGAGATGTTTTTTCACCTTGGCATGTGGCATGTTTAGTTGAAATTGACCCAGTGGTCTTGAGATGAATTCAAAAATGTGAAAAGTTTACAGATGGACAGACAGACGTATGCCAGAAAAGCTCACTTGAGCTTTCAGCTCGTGAGCTAAAAACTAATGAAATTCAAAAATTAGATCAATATGAACCGTTTTTGCATTAAAAAATTCCTGAGTACCAAGACGCATTAACAATTTGGTGACCTTACATGTTATCCTGTCCAAATATATAGACTATATGATTTTTTTAGCATAAGAAGTATTTTATTCACGATATACAAAGAAGTATGTACAATGAACATGGATTGAACAGCAGGCAAAAATGGCCTATATTAGTTCTCTCCATTAGAGATCAAGATACAAATCATGAAATGTAACAATGGTGTATATCTAAACTTTGACAAAGACATGGATTTTAAACTAATTTTTAAGGAGGATACAGAGTACAAAATTGAAAAAAAGAGGGGAAATGAACAATAAAATGGAAAAATGAAAGGGGGAAAAGGAGGATGGGGGAGGGATAGGGAAAAAGGAAAAGAAAGGAAAAAAAGGCTCAGAACCATATCTGTATATGCACTATCTGATTAAACTATATGATTTTAAAAGCCATAAAATTCAGAAATTAGGTCACTGTGGCCCCAAGACGATTAAACTTTTAGGTTTGACTATCCTACAGATCATAGTGTTAAAACTTTATCTGTTTTGAAGACAAAAGATTTTAAAATGATAAAATTTAAGCCATGAATTTCAGAACGAATGTCACTATGACCTAGCTTCTTTTTAGTTGACACTAAGTCAGGCCTAAAGATGCATCAACTGACAAGGTTAGACGATTCTAAGCCTCTGAGTATCCAAAATATTTAGCTAAAATATTTTGAAAATGACTAGCCATAAATTTCAAAAACCTACTTCTTGATTGCCAAACTTAATAGTCCCAAGATGCATTTAATGACAAGGTTTGATAATCCTAGGCTTTACAGTGTCCAAAAAAAATACATCTAAAACAATTTGAAAATGAATAGCTGCAAAGCTCACAAGAGCAAAGCAAAGCATCCCCTTAATGCAAAAGAACACAGAGATCCTGATATAAATTAATTGCAGTACTTTCATTGCGCATTTACTCACATACACACACAAACACGTTACTATATCCCCTCCAACTTCCTTGTAAGGGGGTAACCAATTTCACTGAAATTTTTATTTTAAGTAGCCATGGCAACAACACTCACCGAAATTAAAAACCTATAATCAGAACTTTGAATTTTAGTGTAGTCTACTTGTGTGCCAAATAATATTGAAATCAGACTAAAACTTAGGATTAGTAGCATTTTGAAAGTATTTCACAGAAATTTCTTTTTTAGTAACCATGGCAATCCTGCTCACCTAAATCAACAAGAGGCCCAAGGACCTTGAATCGCTCCTCTGATAAACTGTACAACCTATCACTTCTATTTGAAGCCTCTACGTATCCTGTATATTTAGATAAACCCTTGAAATTCAAAAGGTAGGTCATCATGACCTACATTTTAGATGAAACACTCTGAGAACTCAAGATGATTCTAAACCAATTAGTACCTGAGAGTTGGTCATGGTGACCTACTTATCACTTGTCATTCTCTGAGGACCAAAGATGCATCAACTAAGTTTGATGATTCTAAGCCAATTAATACCTAAATTATTTTTAAAATTATAACCATAAAATTTCAAAAGTAGGTCACAGTGACCTACTTTTCAGATGACATACTTTGAGGACCCAAAATGCATCAACTGACAAAGTTTGATGATTCTAAACCAATAAGTACCTGATATATTTAAATAAAGCCAAAAAATTTCAAAAAATAGGTCACAGTGACTTCCTTTTCAGTTGACTAACTCTGTGGACCCAAGATGCATCAACTGACAAAGTTTGATGATTCTAAGCCAATTAGTACCTGAAATATTTAATTAAAGCCATAAAATTTCAAAAGTAGGTCATGGTGACCTACTTATCAGTCGACCTACTCCGAAGACCCATGATGCATCAACTGACAAAGTCTTATGATTGTTAGCCAATTAGTACCCTAAAATATTTAATTATAGTCATATAAATTGAAAAGTAGGTCACGGTGACCTACTTTTCAGTTGACCTACTGCGAGGACCCAATATACACTGTATATCAACTGACAAATTTTGATGATTCTAAGCCAATTAGTTCCTGAAATATTTGATTAAAGCCATAATTTTTCAAAAGTAGGTCATGGTGACCTACTTTTCAGTTGTTGTACTCCAAGGACAAATTGAAAAGAAGACCACCTACTTTTCAGTTGACGTTTTTAAGGACCCAAGATGCATCGACTTACAAAGTTTTAGGATCACAGGCCTTAAAATGTCCAAATTATACCTCTAAAACGCTTTGAAATCAAATGCCTGCAAAGTTCAAAAAGTAGGTCACTGTGACCTACTTTTTAATAAATATGTTTTATGGCCCCAAAATGCATCATCTTACAAGATTTAATGATTCTAAACCTCTCAGTATTCGAATTAATGACCTTAATTGTTTTGAAAAAGATTAGCCATAAAATTCAAAAAGTAGGTCAAGGTGACCTACTTTTTAGTCGACGTTCTCCGAGGACCCAAGATACATTAACTGACAAAGTTTGATGATCATAGGCCTTAAATTGTTCAAAATATGCCTCTAAATCATTTTGAAAAAGAATGGCCGCAACATTTAAAAAGTAGGTCTCAGTGACCTACTTTTGAGTCAACATGATATGAGGTCCTTAGATGCATCAACTGACAAGATTTGATGATCCTAGTCCTTATAGTAAGCAAAATATCAACATTTTAATAAAATGTAATTTTTGGTCAACTTTGAAGTGACCTTGAGACCACGCCCTTTGCCTAAGGGTAAATCCCCGTGCAAATTTTAATCTACAACATATCCTCATCCTTTTGTTTAAGCTTGGTGATAATCTGCCCTGTGGTTCTTGAGAAGAAGATTTTTAACCAGTACTTTTGTTTTTATTTTCTTAATTATCTCCCCTTGTTTAAGGGTCACAACCCTAGTTTTAGTAAAAACGGGAGCCCTTGGGCAAATGATACCCTGTGACAAATTTGACAATAATTGGCCAAGGGGTTCTTGAGTTATGGCCCATATTCTAAAAAGATAACGCACACCACACAAATGGCCAAAGCATTAGCCTTTGGCTCAGAAGAGCTAAAATGATAAATATAATATTTGTATCTTTGTGCAGTCTGTTTGTGTTCCAAGTTATTTTGAAAACAAACTGTAAATATTTACATTTTCTGTGTTTTTCTACTAAGCCAACTGTGAAATTGTTTTGAAAGTCATTTTTGTGTATACTCACGCGTAGAAATATACACGGTGAATCTCACGCTAATGTGACGTCACAATGAGGCTACAGGCTACAGAGACGTAAATAAAAATGTAACGATACAGGGCAGCAAGAAATTCAAATATTAAGTAAATTATCCGTGCTTTTAAACTTGTTTTAAAAATGTAAATATAAGGAAAGTTTTTAAGTTAAGTGTGAATTATCGGTGTGTAAATTACACAGACTTGAATGTAGGCATATTTTTCATGAAGCACGCTAGTGCAAGTCTGTGTGATTTACACACCAATAACTCACACAAAACTTAAAAACATTCCTTAAAAGGATTAGGGTTTTAAAAAAATTATATTTCTATTTCAAAGAATTTTCTATTTTTAGTGACCATGGCAACACCACTCACCGAAATCAAAAACTGATGCACCAAATTATTCATCTTAGTGTAGTCTACTTGTGTACCAAGTAATAATGAAATCAGATCAAAACCGTAGGAGTAGGTTTTTAAATGAATACACAGAAATATCTATTTTTAGTAACCATATCAAAATAAACAAGAGATGTTTGTGAAACATTTATGCCCCTCTCAAATAATTGGAATTTTTCCAAGACCAAGGGCATAACTCTCTCAAAAATTGCTCGATTGTACCCAAAACAGAACTTGACCTAAATATTTTTATGATAAAACTGTATACCGAATTTCATTTCAGTATGTGCAACCTACAGAATGAACAGTATGAACAGAAACTGTTGGTGGAACAACAGACAGTACGACCGACAGACAGCAGCAACTTCTTCGAAGGGGGGCATAAAAACTGATGTACTAAATTATGTATCTTGTAAAGTCTACTTGTGTGCCAATTTATACTGAAATCAGACCACAACTGTAGATGGAGTAGCAGTTGGAAAATATTTCACAGAAATTTTTATTTTTAGTAACCATGGCAACACTGTTCATCAAAATCAATAACCAATGCAAAGAATAACATATCTTAGCATAGTCTTTGGGCGACTTCGACTGGAACTTTAGTTCATACTCGAGTTACGTCAACAAATTCTAAAAATAGATATTTTGTTAAACTTATCCCGATACGAGCCGAATAGCAAAAGATCTTACCCGAGTAAACTCAACAATGGACGAAAGTTTTCCCCATTTGTATATATTCTATAAAACTATTATTGACGACGAAGCAGGAGAGAATATCAAACGATTTTATGCTTTCATGAAGCATACTTTTCTGTTTTTATTACTGAAAACGAGATCAACGCCATTAAGAATATTGGGATATGCGGAAAATACTGTTCCACTGTTTACAACAACACACTTCAAATTTCACTTTCGAATTAGTAATAAATAAATAGATCGTCGGAGAGCTACTTCCTACACATTAAGGAGGTTCTGTTGAGACAGATCCACTGAAACAAGTATTATTATTTCTATGGTATATAGCAAATCAGCAGTCTATGAGAGAAATCAGCCACGTGTTCGACGTATCAATGTCAACAGTACATGCCACATTGAAAAGAGTCAATAATGCTATTAACGAAAAATTTTGGAATGTAAGTATCTGTATATAAATGAGCATGACGCAGAGCTGTTAAATTCATAAAAGACGATTCTCAAACATTTGTATTTTTTTTTCAGGTTGTACAGTGGCCTTATTTTAATGAACAAAATGAAATCGCTAGAGAATTCCAACTTCATTGTGGACTCTCAGATATAGCTGGTGTATTAAATGGTACACACATCCGCCTGGCTTCTTGCATGAACGGTGATACTGACTATATGAATAGAAAACATTTTCCATCCATCCAGCTTCAGGTTTGTATTATCATGTGCAAAATTAATTTTCCTCTTTATATTTATAGACATAAGTAATTGCTATTATGTCACTAATATTTAGCATAACTGGATCTCTTAAAGCTTGCAATTGTTCTCCCCTTAGATCAGAGATCTCTTGGTCTGTGAAGAATAAAATCTCAGTAGATCAGATAAGATGGAAATTTCTCAAGGTTTGTGTTCCTGCTTAAATAATGATATTGATGTACTAATTTTTGTATCTTCATTCAGATAGTGGTAGACCATGACATGTTAATCAGAGACATTTACACTGGATGGCTTGGGTCAACCCATGATGCGAGGGTATTCAGAAATTCAAAATTATTTGCCAATGCCACCACAGGAAATTGCATGGATGTCAATAAATACATAATTGCTGACAGTGCTTATCCACTGAAACAGTGGCTCATAACTCCCTTCAAAGACAATGGAAGATTAAACGCTCAGCAGAGAAGGTTTAACAGGTATTATCATCAGCAAGGCAAGTGGTTGAACGTAGCATTGGCCATCTTAAAAAACGTTTTAGGCGTTTGACAGAGGTCACTATTCATCAGCCAGAAGAAATTGTAAAAACTATTGTTTCTGTGTGCATTCTACATAACTTATGTATCATTCATGAAGACAGTGTGGAAGACTTTGTGGAAATAAACAATGATGGTCATCCAAATCACTTTCCTAACATATACAATGATGGACAAGATGGAATTCACAGACGGCAACAGCTTATGCAGATGTTGCCATGATGGAACTGTACATTGAACAGTCTGCATTTGTATTGATGTTGATTACTTAGGTGGTTGAAAAGCTTGTAATTAACATCTTAATTTTAATAATAAAAAACAAGAAAAAAATAACAACTGTGTTCAATAACAAAATAAATTTAAAAAAATGTTAAAAAATGACTAGAAAATTACAGGAATACTTTTCCTCTGTGAAATGAAATCATGTCAGAATGACTGAACATTTTCTTAGAACTATATCATGTATATTATTGTAAGACAAAAAATTGAAATAATTATTTGGAAGAAAACACCTTTAAGATCATGGATCAAAATCTGCTCAGTGACCAAAAATGTACAATGTACACATATTCTCAAACTTAATGTCACTGTATACAACATATCATTTTAAGCTCAAAAAATTACAATACCATAGGCATATGAGACTTCAAAGTGAAAAACATAGTATTAAATTAAATATTAAGAAAGAAAACATTTCAACATCTTATGGCACAGGTACTTCCTTGCAAGTCATGGTAGGTGTAAATTATACTAATTAACACCTTCAAAATGGAAATGCCATCATGAAAATTAATTCTAATCTGCATTTTTTGTTTTTGAAAATATATCAAGAAATTTGTCAAATCTTTCCATTTTTTCTTGCTGATGAGTGTTCATCTGTTCCATCATCTTCTTTCCAATATCTTCTAACCGATCAAACATAAATGATAGAGATTCTGATTTCCTTTTCCTTTACGTGCTGACTCCTTGTTTTGTTTGGGATCTTTAGTACCATCTACTACGGCTGAATCTTTGGCTGCAGAATCCAGTGCAGATAGGTCTGGACCACTAGTTGAAAGTTTATTTTCTTTTTTGCTGCTGTCATATGTACAAGCGGCCCTAGAAGATGCTTTATGCCCAAAAATCTTGTCGAAAGCATCTAAATGCTTCCATCTTATTCTTTTGTTACCAGTTTTGTTATTTTCATCAAGAACTTTGCGATATTTCTTTTTTTTTTTTTTTTATTTTTCCACTTATTCATTACTTGAGATCTTGTCACTTTAACACCATTGCGATACATGTTTGTTGTGATTCTTGCCCATAACACTTCATGGTTTTTTAGTTTATGAAATTCATCATCTATATCTTCTCTCGCTGATATTAGTAGTTTTTCTTCTTCTTCTGTCCAGATGTGGATCTGAAATTGACGAAAATGTAAAAGCCAAAAGAGCAATTGATAGGTGCCAAAAAAGCAGTGGGAAAATCAGGTTGTGCTTAAGACCTGGGAGGAGGGCACTGAATTTCCCCACATATATTGATATAATTCCCTGCTTATTCTATCATCATCCTCTCAACCCACACTAAGGGAGGAACCCAAGACACCCTTCTATTATCTTGTTCCCTTCTATTTCAATTCATATGAACAACCCTAAAAAATCATGGCTATAATTCTCTGTTGTGTCTATAATTTCAAAAAATTCTTTCTGGGGGAGATAGAAACACTTCTGAAAATCATCAGAGGTTACTATCTTTATAAAATTTTAATATAATAGTTTCTCATCCTTGACAATAATTACATTGTATAAAAAATTGGAACTCCCAGTTCATGAAAACTGTTTGACAATAGCATTTACTTGGGTCATAGAAAATACAACTGATCAGAGTAAAACACTTGTTTTTCATTTCATAAAACTAATATTGCTCTCTTATCAATATTACCTTGATACTACTTCTGCTAGCTTAGTGGTCAAAATCTCTGAAAATTCTTCTATAGTTAAAAATGAATTTGGTCCAATTTGCATGCATTCATTGCGATTAAATCCATGGGATGAACATAAGGAAAATGGTGATAACGCTTCAGAGAAACATCTAATGGATGGGCAGGTAGAAGGCCACGAGAAGGTAGATAAGAACCACTTGTAAGGGATAATAAGTCATCAAGGTTTTTACCTCAGTAAATATTTAGATTTTTTTCTTCATAAATGTAGCAGTTCAGCCCGTAATAAATAAAACTTGGCAGTACCTTTTCAGCTCCACTAGAACATTCTGCTTCATTTGAAGTATTTGATGTATTAGCCTCAGACTCATCTTTGCATTCTTCCATTGGCGTACTGTTGTCTTTTTGAAATAGTTCTTGATAAAAGATTCTTTCACTGCTGGATCTGTAAAAATAGACAACCCAGAAAAAAAATTATTTACACCCCACTAATTATCATTAGCATATAACAATTATAAAGGCCATTTATTCAACAAACTGTAGTTTTCTAAATATACGCGAGGAATAAATTATCGCGTAATTACGCAAGAAGCACCACTCTGGAAATAAAATTACTCGCTTTTATTTTTATGGTGCTGAAATCAATGTAAAATCCCTTGATCAACTGTCCACTCGCGAATTACTGTTCTCGCGATTTGACATTAAATAGCCATTTCGCGATAATAAGTACTCGCAAAAAATAAGGAATCTACAGTAAAACTGAAAAATAATGCATTAAAGCCAACATACTTATGCAGTATGGACAGAAGGAAAGAAATCTATTAGACTTTTAACATCTTACCACAGTTAGGATCATTTATCATCTGCAATAATTCAGAGGGCATTTGGCACTTTTTCTGGATACCATTCCATGTAAATTCAACGGTAATTCTGTAGTGGAGAAATGATAAATTCTATCATTACAGCATATTTGTATTAATTTTGTTCATGCATAAATAATCCCCCTCGACTAAAAATAGAAACCCGCGCAGTTTAAGATTTGCTACTTTAGTTATCTTTCTACATTCTTTATTATCAGCTTTTTATAATAGAACCTCTGATATTCCAAATTGTTTATACTTACAAGTCCACGTTTTTTCCAGTCGCCGCCATCTTGAAACTCTACTAACCCAGGCCAAGACGTGGGTCGTACTACGGTAGAGTTCAAAGTTAAAATGACGTTACTATAGTCGCAACTCTACCTGTTCGGCTGTTACTCGAGTAACTCGGGCACTTACTCTAGTTCCAGTCGAAGTGGGCCTTTGTGTATGCCAAGATATACTGAACTTAGACCAGAATATAGGAGTACCATTTTGAAAAATTGTTTACAGACAGGTGGATGGACGACAGACACCTTACTATCGCATTAGCTTTTTTGGTCTCTGACCAGTAGATCTAAAGGGCCTTAACGGTCACCTGAGTACTATATAGTATGATGTAACAATCCATTGATTAAAACAGAATAAGCTGATAAATAAAGCTATGTTGTCCAAAAGCAAGAGAAATAGGATGATCAGGGATCAGCAAAATATTAATTTAGTACTCAGTAACAAATCTTAAAGTTGATCTATTTATTTGCCTGTACTTTCCCCCATTTCTCACTATCCTCATGCAGACTAAATAAAGCAATAATTCTAGAGCACTATTAGTTATCATTTCATTCCCCTCTCGCATTGGCCTCTCTTAGTCTTTGATAATTATTTAATGCACAAAGATATGGCATTTTTGTCCCATTTTCATTATCTATTATTTAAAAGTCTTTCCGACCATTCAAAAGTATGAAAGTACTTTTGTATTAAATATTATAAACATTCTTATATCATTCTATTATTCAATTGACCTTATAAGTTTTTTTTTACAGTGATTAACTATCATGGGTGAATAGCAAAGGGGAATAACTTTAATCAGTAGAAATTAATAAATCAAAGGGTACACAATTTCAAAATCTGGTATAAACACCCTTGCTTATTATAACATTATATACTCTGTTTGCCTCCTAGATGCCCAGGAGCAGAGAAGAAGATTTTCAAAGAAATAATCCATTCTCACTATAGATTCAATATAGCCCCACCCTAATACCAGAGCCCCTGACCCACGGGCCAAGATATTCAAAATTTTGGAAAAGGCACTCTTGCTCATCATAACCATGCACTTTTATAACAATGGACAGAGAAGAAGATTTTCAAAGAAATTATGCATTAATTTCAACTATATATTCAAAAGAGCCTCACCCTAACACCAAAACCCATGACCCCGGATTATGAATTTCAAACTTTTTGAAAACACATCCTTGCTCATCATGATCATAACCATGCAATTAGCTTTTTTCTGTTGAATACCCAGGGGCAGAGAAGATTTTCAGAAAAACATAATGCATTTCCACTATATATTTAAGAGAACCCCCCCCCCCCCCACATGAACCCCTGATTCTGGGGCCACAAATTTCATAATTATATGAAACATATCTGGAGATCCTACGATGCATCAAATGAGAAGATTTTATACTCCTAACCTTTATAGTGGGAGAAATTCCAAACTTTTAACAAAACATCATTTAAATTTTTCATTTAAATTTTGAGGTGACCTTGAGACCACGGCCTTTGCTCTAAGGTGATGCCTTGAACAATCTTATATTCATCAAACATTCTCATCCTTATATGTAAGTCTGGTGAAATACTCCCCATTTTTCTTGAGAAGATTTTCTTCCTTTCCGTTCACCCTGCTGTTCTTTTCCAGATTTTTACATTTCCATGAAAAATTCTGACCCCATATTATGGCCTCATCCTAAATATAGGAATCTTTGAAACCACCATACGGATGCTTCAATTTCAATGCATGTATGACTAATTAAAACACTGCCTTGCAGTTATGGAGAAGAAAATTCTTTTCTTGTACATGTATATATAAGCATGGAATAAAATTTGATCCTGATTTTAGGAGACTCTAACCTAGGGTCCATAATTTGAAGGGAAAAAAATTAAACCCACACTTGGGAATATTAAAATTTTGCAAATAAATAGTTCCAGTGTTTCTTTAAAAGATTTTTTATTCTTTTTTTCTTATAGAGTTCCATGCAAAACTTTTGAACTTTGAGTTGAACAGTTTTAATTCTAAACTACCCCAGGAAGCTATCACAACTTTCCTCTTTTCCATTCCAGTGGTTCTTGAGATTTTTCCTACATATTTTGATGTAAAACTTTGATCCCTTATTGTAGCCCCTCCCCCAGTGTCCAGTAGTTGAACAATTTAGAATCTACTTTATGTCTGGAAGCTTTCACATAAGTTTCATCTTTTCTGTGTCAGTGGATCTTGACAAGATTTTCCTATTTATTTCCTATCCAGGGATCATGATTTGAACAATTTGGAATTTACACTACCTCGGGAAATTTTCACATTAGTTTCATCCAGGGGTTTATGAGAATAAGATTTTTAAAAAGATTTATCTCATATATCTCACTGTAACTGTTGTCCCTATATTAGCCATGCCTTGCCCCCAGGGGGGTCATGACTTGATTAATTTAGAATCTACACTACTTTGGAAGCTTCCAATTAAGAGTCACCTTTTCTGGCCTGGCACTTTTTAAGAAGATTTTTAAAGGACCTCATCCTATTTTTGCCTTTAATTATCTCCCCTTGGAACGGGGCTTGGTCTTTTATTTAAACAAGACTAGTTAAAATTGGCCCAGTGGGTCTTGAGCAGAAGTCGAAACTGTACAAGGTTTACAGAGGGAAGGACACAATGGGTGATCTGAACTCATATTTTATATTGTCCTGATTATTTCCCTTTGTTTAAGGGTTATATTTCTATTTCTAATAGAAATGAAAGCCTTGGCCCAAATATCTCTGAAGGGGTTTTTGAGATATGAGCCACATTCCAATAATTTACGCACACTGCACAAATAGCCATAGCATGATAGCTCTTTGACCCTCCTGCTCAGAAGAGCTAACTGTTTGATACTTGTCTCTGACCAAAATTCTTAAATTCTGCTATAGACATAATCATTCACACAAAAAAAAATCCTCATAATAATATCCATTACATTGTAATTAGATAATTAGATATTTTTTTTTTCACAGCATAACTTTGCTATGAACATCTTTCACTGAATTTACACCTTGTAATAACATTTTCACCTGGA
Source organism: Saccostrea echinata (assembly GCF_033153115.1). Lineage (NCBI taxonomy): Eukaryota > Metazoa > Mollusca > Bivalvia > Ostreida > Ostreidae > Saccostrea > Saccostrea echinata. The sequence goes on along the minus strand of NW_026889796.1, from coordinate 16,745,231 downwards.
AATAACAACAAAATATTGATGTGACTTGATTGAGATTTTAAACAATTCACAAATAGAAATGTGAGATGATGCATACAAGCATGTAGAAAAACAAAATTTTTATTATAGTTACATATAAAGTTTTTAAACTTGACATTTCAAAGCTGGTATGAAAATGTCATTCATAGTTCTAACCACATGTAGAAGGATCTCTTTTTATAGTTTCTGCACATGAACTTCAGAAAAGGTCATCATGAAGATCAGAATGAGGCTGTAGTCCACGCTCCAACATGGACTTCTTTTTGCGTTCCTCTTCCTGCTGTTTCTGCATTTGTTCTTCACGCTGCATTTCCAGAATATCGTCTATTGGTACTTCCTCTAGCTGAGGGTTTTTTTCATTTTCCAAGTCCTTAAGAATTAACAGATTATAAATTTTAGCTAATTGCATCATCGTGTGAGAGTACAAGCTAATTCAAGAGGTGTTTTTTTGGTCCCTGCCTAAGGACAAAAAAAGAATGTGAAAGATCAGAAAAAAGAAAAAGAAAATGAATGACCCCAAACTTTTACCTATTGGCCTTAAATCTACGGAGTCTCTTTTCTATTACATAGATCCATCATATTAAGAGAACGCAAATTCAGTGTGATTAAATCTGTACCATGGGTGAAGTCTGTCTAATGTTTACATTTTATTATGTCATGTAAACAGGTAGGTTTTCCTGCATTTCTTGTTTTATTTGTTTCTTTGTTGCATAAATAATCAAAAGGTAGTTATTTGATATCCATTAAATACCAGACTTGCCAAATTACGCAAGAACATGCAGTTTTTAAATTTACTGTACAGATATGCCTGCCTAAAGCGAAGTTAAAAAGTACTGCATGATGTGCTTAAAAAATGTGGACAGTAAGCCCAAGATATAATTCCTAAATATTGAACTCAAGCCTGTATGTATGTATATGAGAGTGGGGGTCCATTGACACATTTGAATGTACCAATAACACAAGAGGTCAAAAGGGCTTTAACGGTCACCTGAGTATAATACAACACTGTAAAGGATCCACTGAAGTTCAAGTATAAATAAAAAGACAGGTAATCAGAGATTACAGAGCTCACTTCAAAGAATGTTGTCTTTAAGTAAGTTAAGGTCCCACCCAAAACTAATAATTTATAGTGTGCATCCTTCAATGCAACATTTATGCAATTTTGGTCTGATAGGGCTTGCAGTTACTTTTGAATGGACTTAAATGTTTTAAACTAGTAACTCATCTAGACAATAGGCCCAAGGGCCTCAACGGTCACCTGAGTATAATACAACACTGTAAAGGATCCACAGAAGTATAAAACAAAATTAACTGATAGACAAAGCAATGTTGCCCAAGAATTTCAAAAATCTGTTAAAAATACCCTTGTTTATTGTAACGTGCTAGACCTGAGTGATCTCCTTGGGATCATACTTGGTTTTCCCAAGTGTTACAGGGATGATAATGAATGCAAAATATACAAATACAATGGATGCTTGCCTATTGTGTAAGCTATTCAATATATACAAATACAGGTGTATATTTTTGTCACTTGCCTAGTGCTACAATTCAGTACACACAGATTTGGGTATACATTTATGTGGCTATTTACCAATTGTCACTAATTACAATAAGTCATCCTTGCTCTGTGATTTTTTTGTTCACTTTGATAAAGCAGCTAATATCCAGTCTCTTGTCAACTAAGACTCTTCTACCAGTGACATTAACTTAGATCACCACTGTGTAAACATACTGTGTACAATCATAATTTTTGCTAAATATATAAATCATCTTTATGTCAATTTTTTATACTGCTTTCCAGGCAAGAATCTGCCTTTTAGCATGCTTTGCTCATTTCAACCAAACATTCATTTTTATTTTGTTTCTATATTTATAACATTCTTTCTTGTATTCTCATTCAATCATACAACCTGTTAATTAAATTATATACAAGGATTTCTGGATTAAAAACATTTAGCAAAGGGGAGTAACTCTCATTTGCTTCACTTATCACCATTGTGTACTCTGTTTGCCTCCTAGATAGCCAATGATGCATAGATGCAAAGAAAAGGCACATTATCTTATAATTATATTTAATACATTAACATTGATATTATTGCATTTAGTTCATTTCAGTTTGCTTAGTACTCTGGGGCAGAGGAAAAGATTTTCAACGCATTAATGTATTTTTGCTAATCAATAGAGCCCCACCCAAGCGCAAGAACCCCTGACCCAGGGGCCATCAAATTCATATTTTTGGAAGAGGCACCTTTTCTCATCATAACTATGTATTTAATTTGTTTAATTAATAGCACGGGGCAGAGGATAAGATTATCAAAGCATTAATTTATTTTCAGTATATCATAAATAACCCCCCCCCCCCACATGGAACCTCTGACTCAGGGGCCATGAAATTCAAAATTTTGGAAGAGACACCCTTGTTCATCATAACCATGCACTTTGTTCGTTTGCTTAGAACCCAGGAGCAGAGAAGAAGACTTTCAAAGAAATAAGGCATTTAATCAATAAAGCCCCACCCCAACACCAAAATCCCACAGGGGCTGTGAAATTCAGAGTTTCAGAAGAGGCACCCTACCTCATCATAACCATGTATTTAGTTTACTAAATATACAGGGGAGAGAAGCTTTTGCATTTTCACTATATGTCATTAGAGCCCTGCCCTAACTCCAGAACCCCTGATTCTGGGACCATGACTTTAACAGTCTTGGTAAGAGGGCTCAATGCTAATTACTACAATCATGCCAACATTTAACTACTTGATGTCCAGGAGTAAAGAAGATTTTGAAGGATTGGATTAATTCTTATGGTTTTAGCCTCACCCCTCAGGCCCCAGGGGGGCAGGGGACATGAATTTAGTAATTTTAGTTCCCCTTCACCTATAAATTCTATATGCCAAAATTGGTTGAATTTGGTTCAGCGACCCAGAGAAGAAGCTGAAAATGTTTAAATGTTAAAACATGACAACAGATGAAAACAGATAAAACTAGACCTTTTCGTCGTTCAACAAAAATGGAGGGCTTTTTGATGCTTTGAAATCTCAAGTACCTTAAAGAGCGATAACTCTAACAAAATGAAAAACATAAAAAAAATAATCAAACCGGATCAAGACTTCAGAAGCTTATAAAAATGGAAACCTAAAGAGTATGTAATTCTCACTAGAGCTCTGCAAAAGGGGGATAACTCTTACATTGTTATTTTTGAAATTACTAAAAGTTAGTTAATTTCAGGTCTCTAAGACACCTATAAGGGGTCAAAAAGTGTCCCCACGGACCATAATTTCTAAATTGTCCCTTTTATCCTGAACTCAGGATCGAATACTGTTCAAAAATATATTGAGAAATAAAATAGTTACACTGGAAAATCAATTTTCAATATTACCCCTTGAAATCCCTTATTTTTCAGAATTTTATTTTTCAGACCCTAATGGGGTTGAAACAATATTTAAGTCATTGTATCACTCATTTTTCACAAGAATATCTTATTTAGTTTAGGAGATATCGTGACATGTGCACTTTTCCATTTAACATGGGAACTCCCATACACAAATTCAGAGATTCATAAAATCGGAAATACTTGTCATATACATACCAAACTTGAAACCTAAAGAGTATGTAAGCCTGTCAACAGATGTGCAAAGGGAGATAATTCTTACTTCATCACATTTGAAATAAATAAAAATTTCATTATTTCGGTCCTTTGTAACTCCTATAAGGGGTCAAAAAGTGACCCCACGGACCATAATTTTTAGATTGTACTCTTTAAGCTAAACCCAGAATAGAAAACTGTTCAAAAATTCATTAAGAATTAAAAAAGTTATGGGCAAAAGTCAGTTTTCAACTTTGGCCCCTAGAAATCCCTTGTTTTCTAGAAATTCATTTTCAAACCCTTAAGGGGTTGAAACAATATCACAGTCATTATATCACTAAATTTTCACAAGAATATCTTCATTACTTTAAGAGATATAGTGAAATGTGCAATTTTCCATTGAACATGAGAACTCCCATAGGCAAATTTAGACATTCATAAAACCGGAAGTACTTGTCATATGCAGACCAAACTTCAAACCTAAAGAGTATGTAAGCCTGTTAATTGATGTTCAAAGGGAGATAACTCTCACTCTATTATTTTTGAAATAAATAAAAATTACATTATTTCAGTCTTCTGTAACTCCTATAAGGGGTCAAAAAGTGACCCCACGGACAATATTTTTTAGATTGCTTTCTTTAATCTCAACCCAGAATAGAAAACAGTTTAAAAATTCATTGAGAAATAAAAAAGTTACAGGAAAAAGTCTGTTTTCAATGTTGGCCCCTAGAAATCCCTTATTTTCCCGAATTATCTTTCAATGTCCTAATGAGGTCGGCACCTTATCAAGGTCATTCTACACTTAAAATCTCACAAGAATATCATGATTATTTTAAGAGAAAACGTGCCACGACTGATTTCAATTTAACATAGAAACTCCCATAGACAATTTTCAAAGACCCCTAAAACCGGAAGTTCGGCTCGGATCGATATGAAACTTACAGTATATGTTCAACATATTAGTCTTAACGTATTTCAATGCTCAAAATAATTTTCAAACCTTAATTTTGACTTTTAAAAATTTCATCCCCCCTTTTTCAATGTTTGAAGTCTTATATCTCAGAAAGTATCAGTGGTCGGAAATCACCCTCGCTAACTTTTTTGTAGGTATTGGTCTTTAGAATTTATATCTTGAATTTGATAGTCTAGACATTCAAAATGAGAAAGATTTGAGCTTCTTTAGGTATTTTAGTTTTTCTTTAGTAGATACCGGAAATGACTAAACCGGAAGTTCAACACGTTACATACGCGAGATATTTACATTTCCTATTTAGTGGTTATAAGAAAAAAATCCTATTTTTAAAGGTACTCCTCAAATGCTGAACGAAAAAAGTGTTCAGTATAATAATAATAATAATAATAATAATAATAAAAAAGACGAAAACAATAGGGCTTTTCGCCTGAAAGCGAAAAGCCCTAAAAATGTCACCTGAGTGACTCAGGTGACCTAAAAATAAGATTATTAAGATAGGAACACCTATTATAATTATTATCAATTATAGAGGGATTAAAGCACTTAAAATGTAATTCAAAACTACAAATACATTTTTAAAATCTTGGGTATAATGAAGTCACTAGAACAACAGATTCTATATATCTATAAAAGAAACAGTGCAAAGTCTACTGGGGGGATGCATAAAAATTTCCTAATAACCAAGATTTCCTTAAAAGTGTGATCTCTATAACCGATTTTTACTCTACTGGGTATAAATAGTTGGAGTAAGCAACCTGGTTAGGCGTAGTAAATGAATTAACTCACACACTTCACTTAAGAAGAGTTTAAAAGGATGTATTCAGTATCTCAAAAGAATTGACTTATAGGAGAGAATAATTTCCTGGAAAAAGTCACATTTCAAAATCAATGTTCACTATTTATTTTCTATTGTATATATGTCTAAATTTTTCCAATTTGCATTTGAACCTAAAATGTATCATTTTCAGTTTTAAAATTAACCCTCAGAGCTGGCCTAAACAACATTTTCCCTGTTTAAGCACCAATTATTGCACAAATTTTGGCCTAGAAGTCCTTCAGGGAAGGCCTGTCCCTAAATAAAATTATGTTATTTTGATAGGATGTGATCTTGGGAATAATTTCAAATGGATATTTCTAGGGGCAAACCCTGCCTTGGGGTCAAAAAGCACAAAAAAACCTATTAGAAATAAGAATACCTGTTTTGACAACCTGATTTGTATTTATACTCATTTATTGTATAGTCAGAATAGCTCAGTAGGTTAGACTGCTGGATCTTGAAGCAGAAAGTACTTTTTTAAAAGGTCTTGGTTCAAATTCACCTGGTTTTACACTTACACATTTTTAAATTTTTGCCTTTTCAAACACTATTTTAACCTTTATTAGGGGTTTGTGTATATTCTTTCAAATACCTATCTTTAATTCATGTTCATTTTTTTTATGTAAAAGACATGAAAGACAAGAGGCCCAATGGGCCACAACGCTCACCTGAGCAACTTTGGCCCCGTAGTTCTTCACCTGACTTTCCCCAATGTAACATCTACACTATCTAAAGATGCTTCCTCATAAGTTGCAGCTATTCTGGCCCAGTGGTTCTTGAGAAGAAGATTTTTAAATATTTTTTCTGTATATTTCAATGTGAAACTTGGATTCCCTCTTGTGGCCCTGCCCTACTCCCAGGGGTCGTGATTTTAACAATTTTGAATCTACACTACCCCAAGATGCTTCCAAATAAGTTGCAGCTTTTCTGGCCCAGTGGTTCTTGAGAAGATTTTTAAATATTTTTTCTGTATATTTCAATGTTAAACATGGATTCTCTCATGTGGCCCCACCCTACTCTCGGGGGTCGCAATTTTTTTTTTTACAATTTTGAATCTACACTACCCCAGGATGCTTCCATATAAGTTGCAGCTTTTCTGGCCCAGTGGTTCTTAAGAAGAAGATTTTTAAATATTTTTTCTATATATTTCAATGTTAAAAATGGATTCCCTATTGTGGCCCCGACCTACCCCCAGGAGTCATGATTTGAACAAATTAGAATCTACACTACCCAAGGATGTTTCCACATAAGTTTCAGCTTTTCTGGCCCAGTGATTCTTGAGAAGAAGATTTTTAAAGATTTGTTCTATATATTTCAATGTAAAACTTGGATTCCCTATTGTGGCCCCGACCTACCTCGGGGGTCATGATTTGAACAATTTAGAATCTACACTACCCCAGCATGTTTCCACATGAGTTTCAGCTTTTCTGGCCCAGTGGTTCTTGAGAAGATTTTGTAATGACCTCACCCTATTTTTGCCTTTTCTTGATTATCTCCCCTTGTAGGGGGGCTTGGCAGAAAAGTTCACTTGAGCTTTTAGCTCAGGTGAGCTAAAAAAGCAAATCATAAATTCTATGTAACTAAAATGCAGTCAAGCATAACTATACCTCAGTGTTGCATATTTTCTTATTATTCAATCTTGTTACTCTTAACAGGTATTCTTGTCTGCAATGAGCATCGATGGATACTTTTGATTAATTTGATATCTTAGAATTTCATCAATTCAGTGTATTCGGTGTTATTCCATCTGTACTACTAGTACTTGTCTTTGAGTTTGAATGTATATGTAGTGCTTGTACTAATGTTTGAGCTTAATACAGTACTTTCAACTTTTGAAGTCAATGGTCTCAATTCAGATCCCATGCTATTAAACAGTAGGTATACACATTGATTGCACTCCCTGGAATTCAAATATATAATTTGTATACCATAATAACATGTTTTTATTATTTCAGCTGAAATGAGTTGTAATATACATGCATATAAAGAAGTGAATTATAACTATAGACATTACCATAAAAATGAAAAGTAAAGAAAAATAACAAAAAAAACTTTTTGAGATAACAAACTAAATACGTTAACAATATAGGGCAACATATTTAAAGTTTATGAAAGATTCATCCTATCTCTACATACTACATGTACATGCATTGGTTTGAAATAAAATGATCAATGATAATATGAAATAAAATGATCAATAATCATATGATAATATGAAGTGAATTACTGTATACAGGGAAATTTTCACCCCCGTTTTATTTTTCACCCCTTTCGCCCTACTCACGGGTGGGCGAATTTAAAACGGGTCGAATTCAAAAAACACAGTATGATTTCTTGAACAGAATTGTGACTGGGCGAATTTAAAAGGGGGCAGAATTGTTAGCAAGTCTGAAAGGGCGAAAATAACACAGGGTGAAAATAACCCTGTATACAGTATTACATGTATTTAACCTAAAGTCATTGACCAGAATAGAAATTGATTTTTGTAAAGACTAAAACCAATTCTGGCCCTATAGGTTTTTAATCCATTTATAACCAGGTGATTCTGGCCCTATAGGTCTTTAATCCATTTATAACCAGGTGATCCTTTAGATGATATAATATTCCACAATAACTCCACTTGAGTTACCTGTCATAAAACTTGTATTTCATACTTTATTGAATGCCTCAACACAACGTTCGATGCAATCACAGAGTTTCCGAAAACCAAATATTTCTATCAGTCATTTGGACTGATTACTTAATGTGCTCTACCAGTCTGAAGCAAATTCTATCAGTCCAAATAAATTTGAGTATATTTCATGATGTAATTAAAAAAAAAACGGTGTTGGTTTATAGTACTCAAATTGAGTATTTAAATCTTTCCAGGGATCATTACAGATAGATTGTGAGACCAGGGGTGTGCAATTAAAAAATTCAAGCACTAGCCCATGGGCTAGTGACAGCAATAAAGTCATAAGCCCCACATAAAAAGTTACTAGCCCAAATGTATGGGGAAGTAACAACTAATATGAAAAAAAATAGTTTATTGTTGAAAAAGTCTGGGTCTTAAGGTAATCCTTTTCAAAATTAAAAGTTTAATTCTCACTTGTAAAATTGAATCATGCATGAATTAATAATAATGATAGAAAATAAAAATTAATTTAAATAAATTAATCTTCCCTTTTTCTGGACATTGCATTAGCTAATCTAAAATGAAGCTAAAATCATTTTTTAAAAATCTTTAATCATTTATAATAACATGGAATTATATTTTATGTAAATCACATAACACTCATCTTTCAGTTGACTGAGTGATCGTAAATTATTTAAAGAGATATCTGCATGTGTTTACCATAAACATCTAGGAATGGAGGAAATTCAGATTAGGGAAAAAGATGATCGTTTTTGGAAGCACATTAATCAGTTAGCATTGCAAAATGGATAAGAATATGGAGATTTACAAACAATAGAAGCATGGTGCCTGGTAATTTTTCATTCATTGGGAAATTAATAGCAAATAATGAGTGAAAATACCAGTACAATGTAGTGCTTTTCATGTTTTGCATTGGAAGTTTTAATTTTTTCTAGCCAAATTGGGCTATCTCTGTGCAGAAAACTACTAGCCCAATCCCCAAAAATTGTAGCCCAGTGTGTCGAGCGATGCTAATTGCACGTCCCTTGAGACATTGCAATAGATCAAAGTACAATTAAGGTTCTACATCAGAGCAGCGTTATTTGATGTCACAATAGAAGTGTTTCTTTTCACCTGTTGATTTTCACATTTATGTGCTTGCAACTGTGATATACCATTTGTAATAGCTAATGACATGTACAAGGACTGTTCATAGTTATTAAAGAAAAAATTTATATTTAAATAATAACAGTTTTATTTGATTTAGAATATTTGTTATAAGAATTCTCTTTTGTTCATTGATAAATCATAGCAATTTCAGCTGAGGAAAAATACTTTGATAGCATGCTGTTTAGTGCAAAAAGATGTGTTAAAATTCAGCAATCAAAGCAGCTTAAAACAAGAAAATAAGCTTAATTTTGTATTTTCACAATAAAACTAAGACAATTTTTTTTTTTTAAAATGTACTTGCATCTAACCATGCTAAAAGATTAGTAAATTTATTTGTCAAGTCATTTCTAATAGGTGTTAGTTGTTGACATGGGGGGGGGGGGGATCAGAATGATTGAAATCGGGTAGAAAAGATTAAATCAGTGTAAATAGTAATTAATCTAAATGAAATACTTGTTTTCCTCAAAATAGTTTTATATTCTTGTGTTCATCAATACTTACTCTTGTCTTAGTGCAGCAAGGTCAATATTTATGACACAACAGTACGAAAATTAATGAAAACTGCATATTTCTCATTTATTTTTTCATAAGGGTATACTTTTTTCTTTTATCTAAATAAAAAGATGACTCAATTCTTCAAAAACATATTAACAACGACATTTTCACACAAAGACTTTTTAAGATATTACCCATAATACATGACGAAATTATTAAAAAAAAAAAAAGCAAGGAAAATGAGGTGATGCTTACATTGTGCTCCATTATAATTCTTCAAGCAAGATAAAGAACGTGTGCACTTAAGGGTCCCGGTAAAATGTGAAAAAATGAAGAATCAAATTAAGCATAATTTTTCATCTCAGATCATTAATTGATATCTAAACCATAAGATTCAACAAATTTTATTGCTGAAATTTATGAATATACAAAGAGCAAAGCCATACAATGTGGTAGGGGTCAGCCGACATTCGTGATTTTCTATAGTAAATCGAGGACAGTCATTCATTTCAAAGCTTTTGTTTACTGTCAGCCTAACGTTGTACAAACTTGTGAGAATGACAAAAAGCGCATTATACATTTATAAAACTTGTGTGAGAGTAGGAAATTTGTACAAGATTAGGCTTGTACTTAAAATATTAAAAATGTATGAAAAGTTCAATGTTTTTCCTATAGCAATCGAAAGCTATTTACCTGTATGACCTTTGTTGAACCCACCCGTGGAATAAATTATTTAAAATACCGGTAGTCACGTGAGTTCTACTTATGTAATCATTCCTCAAAGGTGCGCACTGTAAAAGATAGCTATGCACGTTTTGTATCATTATAACGAAGTCGTGCCGCATAGAGAAGTTTGTATGTATTTGGTTTTAGGAACACGGGAGGGTTAGGAGAGTTTAGTGTTGTTAAAAAGTCATCATACATAAAAGCGTCAAACATTTTTAACATTCATGCAAGACAATGCTACAGGTATTGAAAGTCACCTAAATACACTTTTTTCATTTTAAAATTTAAAGGAACTAATGTTAGTACTTATTGTATTATTTCAAATGCAAGCGTGCAAATTTCTTAGTTTGATCACTATGGCTACAAGCATCTATACAACTTCATTCGATTTTTTTTCTCAGGTAAAATAGCGCAAGAAGTATCATTCGGCAAACATGCCCGTCAATGATCCACCATGAGATTGTTCAAGTGTCCAATTTAAATGTCTCCTCCCCTTGATTTAAATAGACGAAACTCAAATAGGTTCGGTACGACTTTTCCGGATTTGGTGTATCTATAGGCATTTAAAAATCTTCATTTGTTTCAAATACGTGCTGATTTAGGTGATGTTTTAGCGTGATTTTAACTAGAAATATCCACTTGTGTTTAACTATTACCAAGAGAGAACAATTTGGCAATATATTCTAAAGTAATACGGCACTGAAAAAGGGCCCATTAAGCATTGCTCAAGTGCACTTGTCCTTATAATCAATTTTTTTTTTAGCATTTCTCACTGTTTTTGCATGTGCTTCTGTGTAAAAATTAGTGCATAAAGATATTATTTTTATTGCCTAAAATTTATAGGTAAGTTGCAAGGAAAGAAATGTAAAGTTTTAAAAATTTCACACAAAGACTTTTCGGACAAAGTCCCCCCTTAATTAAAATAATCTAACTGTGTCTGACACAGTGTGACAGTGTCCGAACCAAAATCAGACACCGGACCGGTAATATAGCAAATTGCATCAGACATTTCAATTTTCTACCGTTTTTGCAGGTATTACCAATGGTTTTCGGAAACTTTGCAATCACACATGTAAGCATAAAAAATTTTACTATACCTTGATAAATCTTGATAAATAAAACAAGTTCATGTGAATAACTTACGTCATGTTGTGCCAATGAAATTTAATACTGCTACCAATCTCATTTAGTATATATATATATATATATATATATATATATATATATATATATATATATATATATATATATATATATATATATATATATATATATATATTATATCATAAACAAACAAAATCAACAGAAACTGAATAGAGCGACATAAACTACTTTTGTAAATAATGAATTCTTTATAATTGCAATGTTGAAATCCATAAATCCACAAAATTTCTGTCAACTGTCAGCATGGTTATAACCTACAAACCATAACAGTTCTTAGTTTCTCCAACCAAGTTAATGTTCTCTGACTTAACAAAATGTTAAACACTTACAATTAACACTTACAATTTCACCAAGCAAAACAACATTTTCTCCTCTCACAACAAAAATGCCCCTTGGAATATCTCCATACTTTTTACCAACATGAATTCTTTCAATGGTGCGATGAAGGACTAGGTTTGCTGTAAACATTGAAGATATAAAACTGATAAAAAAGGAGGAAGAGAAGCAAAGTGAAAGAAATTCAAAACTGGATGCTAATAAGATAGATTGTCACTGATGCTAGTTTCAGGATTGATAAATTACTATAATTGGCCTAGAAAAAAAATCCTGATTTATTGGTATATTAGACTATTTTTAAGAACAGTGCTCAAATGTGTGTTTACAGTTAAATTCAGACAACATAAAACAAACATTCTATGAAAAAACAAGAGGCCCACGGGCCCTATAGGTCACCTGAGTATCATGTATCAACTTTGCCCTGAGCCCTGCCCAAACACCAGAGCCCTGTCCAAACACCAGAACCTTGACCCAGGGGACATAAAATTCACAATTTTGGAAGAGGCACCCTAACTCATCATAACTATACTCTTAGTTCATTGGCTTAATACCCAGGAGAAAAGGAGAAGATTTTCAAAGAATTATTGCATTTTTTACAATGTAATCATTAGAGTCCCGCCCAAACACCAGAACCCTGACCTGTGGGCCATGAAATTCACAATTTGGAAAGATGCACCCTTACTCATCATAACTATGTATTCAGTTTGTTTGCTAAATAGCCCGAATCAAAGAAGAAGATTTTTAAAGGAACTAATGCATTTTCACTATATATTCAACAGAGCCCTGACCTAACACCAGAACCCCTGACCCTGGGGTCATGAATATCACAATTTTGGAAGAGGCACCCATACTCACTATTGCTATACTCTTAGTTCATTGGCTTAATACCCAGGAAAAAAGGAGAAGATTGTCAAAGAATTACTGCATTTTTACTATGTAATCATTAAAGCCCCACCCTAACACCAGAACCCCTGACTCAGGGGCCATGAAATTCACAATATAGGAAGAGGCATCCTTACTCATCATAACAATGCATTCAGTTTATTTGCCTTGGATTAGAGAAGATTTTTAAAGAAATAATGCATTTTCACTACATATTCAACAGTGACATCCTACCTCCGATATGTCAACAAACTTAATCTACACAACTTGAGAATCCTTGTGTAGTAATATGACTGATCAAAGCCTTGCTGTTCTTTACAAGAATTATTTAAAGATTTTTTCCTACACTCTTTGGTACCTTATTGTGGCCACACCCTGTCCCTGGGGGTCCATGTCTTGAACAAACTAGAATCTGCACTACTTGAGGATGTTTGCATATTAATATCATTAATAATTGTCCTGCTATTCTTAAGAAGATTTATTTATTCTCATGTAAAAATTTGTCAATGATCCCCTAAGTGGGCTCTGTCCTACCATGGGGGGGGGGGGGGGGGGGCATGATATGGACAAACTTGAATCATCAGGACCTTGGTATGCTTGCATATCAATATCACTAATCATGATCCTGCTGTTTTTAAGAAAAAAATAAGATTCATAAACATTTTTCTTCTATATTCTCATGAAAAAACTATTGATCCCCTATTGTGGCCCCAACCTAATCCTAGAGCCATGATTTGAGATACTTGCATTTGTACTACCTGGAGATGCTTGCATATTAAAGTCATTTATCACCATCCTGCTGTTCTTGAGATAAAGATTTTTAAAGAAATTTCCTATAAAAGTGTGTTATGATGGGCTACAAATTATTGTACTGCTTACTCTAATAGTACTGTAAACTTCAGATTCCTTAAACAGCACTGTGGGCAAACTTTTTAAAATGACATCACATGTGAAATGTGCTTCGATTGATCACTGCAATATACTTAAAAATTGAAAATTGAAAATTGACATATGTATAAGATGGATTTTATATGGTCATATCTGTGGCATCGAAAATAACTCTGATACATGTACTTGGATACTGTTGCTCAAAATCTTGTGGCATGATGTCATTTACAAACCCCTAGATTGCCATATTGAATTGGCAAATAGCTATTGACCAATACCAATCTAAACTTTGTTTAAAATGGTCAATAACACTGACTCACTTTGATACCGGTCTACAATCTTGTCTAAACTGGACACCAGTGGTTCCATAGAAATTAGAAAGCATTCCAGATAAGATTACATTTTTAACAACTGAATTTACTGAAAGGGATTGTTATTGTAATATTATATGCAAAACTCTATTATGCACAACATCAGTATTAGATATCTGAAGTATTATTAATACGAGGGTTGTTCAAAAATTACATGGACTTGTTGCACAGAAAAAATATTTGACAACATAATCAAGCAAAAGTCACACATAATATAAAAGAATCTTTACTTGTATAGTCATCAAAATTTCATATCAAAATGTTGTAAACTGATAACAATTTTGGCCGATTTAACAGGACATATCGTGATATTATGGTGCAGTAAAATTTTCTACGTCAGGGGCATGATAACAAATTTTATTTTTCATTTTCTCAATATTTTCCCTCAGAGTTTCATACTGTACAGATTGGATTACCTTATCCACTCAGCATAAACATCCACATACATTTCTGGTCAAGTTTAAAATCTATAAAACAAGTACAGTGTATTCTAGTTTGTTTTAAACCCCCAAAACTGCAGATATTTCTGAAATATTGTGTGACGTTGGTCACTCTCAATCACGTTCTTAACAGTCCAGATAAAGTTTTTGTCGATGATCTTCCCGTCCTCTCTCATATTGGCTTTCACTGAGGTCTTACCTTTTAAAATTCCACTTTGCTATTTGTAGAGAGATGTCGGGAATGCCCTGGTTTACTACATGTTTCATTAAGCATATTTTGGGTGTATGTTGGCGTTTTCTGGAGCATTATCTATAATTTGATAAAATGTGTTGCTCCGTCAATTCACGGGACGTCATTTTTGCAGTTGTTTTATAGGTATCGTATTGGAGAAAAATTGCTATATTTCTGTTAAAACTCAAACTATTACGTCAGAAATCAAAATACATAATAATTAAACAATAAAAAAAGATACCATTGAGAAAACTGTCGAATAATATCGCCAATTATAGAAAATAAATGAGTAAAATTTTGGATTCCGCAGATTTCTTATCAAAATGTTTGTCGTGCTCAGTACATCACCATCAGCGATATCAAAACAGAAATTATTTTACAAAAAATTAATTAAAATCCAAATAAATTCACAAAAATTTATTGGAATCTTTAAGAAATATGTTTCTGTGAAATTCCATTACTATTTGACGCCTGTAAGAGTAAATAATAGCAGATTCCGCGTAATTTTTGAACGGCCCTC